>NC_057809.1:289976307-290216800 GCF_018294505.1 Triticum aestivum
GAAACAGGACTTCCTATATATAAATCTTTACCTCCGGACCATTCCGGAACTCCTCGTGACGTCCGGGATCTCATCCGGGACTCCGAACAACATTCGGGTTACTGCATATACATATCCCTACAACCCTAGCGTAACTGAACCTTAAGTGTGTAGACCCTACGGGTTCGGGAGACAAGCAGTCATGACCGAGACGACTCTCCGGTCAATAACCAACAGCGGGATCTGGATACCCATGTTGGCTCCCACATGCTCCACGATGATCTCATCGGATGAACCACGATGTCGAGGATTCAATCAATCCCGTACGCTATTCCCTTTGTCTATCGATATGTTACTTGCCCGAGATTCGATCGTCGGTATCCCAATACCTCATTCAATCTCGTTACCGGCAAGTCACTTTACTCGTACCGTAATGCATGATCCCGTGACCAGACACTTGGTCACTCTGAGCTCATTATGATGATGCATTACCGAGTGGGCCCAGTGATACCTCTCCGTCATACGGAGTGACAAATCCCAGTCTTGATCCATGTTACCCAACAGACACTTTCGAAGATACCCGTAGTCTACCTTTATAGTCACCCAGTTACGTTGTGACGTTTGGCATACCCAAAGCACTCCTACGGTATCCGGGAGTTACACGATCTCATGGTCTAAGGAAAAGCTACTTTGACATTGCAAAACTCTAGCAAACGAACTATACGATCTTGTGCTATGTTTAGGATTGGGTCTTGTCCATCACATCATTCTCCCAATGATGTGATCTCGTTATCAATGACATCCAGTGTCCATAGTCAGGAAATCATGACTATCTGTTGATCAACGAGCTAGTCAACTAGAGGCTCACTAGGGACATGTTGATGTCTGTTATTCACACATGTATTACGATTTCCAGATAACACAATTATAGCATGAATAAAGACAATTATCATGAACAAGGAAATATAATAATAATGCTTTTATTATTGCCTCTAGGGCATATTTCCAATAGTCTCCCACTTGCACTAGAGTCAATAATCTAGTTACATTGTGATGAATCGAACACCCATGGAATTCTGGTGTTGATCATGTTTTGCTCTAGGGAGAGGTTTAGTCAACGGATCCGCTACATTCAGGTCCGTATGTACTTTACAAATCTCTATGTCTCCATCTTGAACATTTTCACGAATGGAGTTGAAGCGACGCTTGATGTGCCTTGTCTTCTTGTGAAACCTGGGCTCCTTGGCAAGTGCAATAGCTCCAGTGTTGTCACAGAAGAGCTTGATCGGCCCCGACGCATTGGGTATGACTCCTAGGTCAGTGATGAACTCCTTCACCCATATTGCTTCATGTGCTGCCTCCGAGGCTGCCATGTACTCCGCTTCACATGTAGATCCCGCCACGACGCTTTGCTTGCAACTGCACCAGCTTACTGCCCCACCATTCAAAATATACACGTATCCGGTTTGTGACTTAGAGTCATCCAGATCTGTGTCGAAGCTAGCGTCGACGTAACCCTTTACGACGAGCTCTTCGTCACCTCCATAAACGAGAAACATTTCCTTAGTCTTTTTCAGGTACTTCAGGATATTCTTGACCGCTGTCCAGTGTTCCTTGCCGGGATTACTTTGGTACCTTCCTACCAAACTTACGGCAAGGTTTACATCAGGTCTGGTACACAGCATGGCATACATAATAGAACCTATGGCTGAGGCATAGGGGATGACGCTCATCTCTTCTATATCTTCTACCGTGGTCGGACATTGAGCTGAGCTCAATTTCATACCTTGCAACACAGGCAAGAACCCCTTCTTGGATTGATCCATATTGAACTTCTTCAATATCTTATCAAGGTATGTGCTTTGTGAAAGACCTATGAGGCGTCTCGATCTATCTCTATAGATTTTGATGCCTAATATATAAGCAGCTTCTCCAAGGTCCTTCATTGAAAAACTTTTATTCAAGTAGGCCTTGATGCTGTCCAAGAGTTCTATATCATTTCCCATCAAAAGTATGTCATCTACATATAATATGAGAAATGCTACAGAGCTCCCACTCACTTTCTTGTAAACGCAGGCTTCTCCATAAGTCTGTGTAAACCCAAATGCTTTGATCATCTCATCAAAGCGAATGTTCCAACTCCGAGATGCTTGCACCAGCCCATAAATCGAGCGTTGGAGCTTGCACACTTTGTCAGCATTTTTAGGATCGACAAAACCTTCCGGCTGCATCATATACAATTCTTCCTTAAGGAAACCATTAAGGAATGCCGTTTTGACGTCCATTTGCCATATTTCGTAATCATAGAATGCGGCAATTGCTAACATGATTCGGACGGACTTCAGCTTCGCTACCGGTGAGAAAGTCTCATCGTAGTCAACCCCTTGAACTTGTCGATAACCCTTAGCGACAAGCCGAGCTTTATAGATGGTCACATTACCATCCGCGTCTGTCTTCTTCTTAAAGATCCATTTATTTTCTATGGCTCGCCGCTCAACGGGCAAGTCAGTCAAAGTCCATACTTTGTTTTCATACATGGATCCTATCTCGGATTTCATGGCTTCTAGCCATTTGTCGGAATCCGGTCCCGCCATCGCTTCTTCATAATTCGAAGGTTCACCGTTGTCCAACAACATGATTTCCAAGACAGGGTTGCCGTACCACTCTGGTGCGGAACGTGTCCTTGTGGACCTTCGAATTTCAGTAGGAGCTTGATCAGAAGTATCTTGATCATTATCATTAACTTCCTCTCTAGTCGGTGCTGGCACCTCAGGAACATTTTCTTGAGTTGCGCCATTTTCCGGTTCAAGAGGCAATACTTCATCAAGCTCTACTTTCCTCCCACTTACTTCTTTCGAGAGAAACTCTTTCTCCAGAAAGGACCCATTCTTGGCAACAAAGATCTTGCCTTCGGATCTGAGGTAGAAGGTGTACCCAATAGTTTCTTTTGGGTACCCTATGAAGACGCATTTTTCCGATTTGGGTTCGAGCTTTTCAGGTTGAAGTTTCTTGACATAAGCATCGCATCCCCAAACTTTTAGAAACGACAGCTTAGGTTTCTTCCCAAACCACAATTCATACGGTGTCGTCTCAACGGATTTCGACGGAGCCCTATTTAAAGTGAATGCGGCAGTCTCTAAAGCATAGCCCCAAAAAGAAAGCGGTAAATCGGTAAGAGACATCATAGATCGCACCATATCTAACAGAGTACGATTACGACGTTCGGACACACCATTACGCTGAGGTGTTCCAGGCGGCGTGAGTTGTGAAACTATTCCACATTTTCTTAAGTGTGTGCCAAACTCGTGACTCAAGTATTCTCCTCCACGATCTGATCGTAGAAACTTGATTTTCCTGTCACGTTGATTTTCAACCTTACTCTGAAATTCCTTGAACTTTTCAAAGGTTTCAGACTTGTGTTTCATTAAGTAGATATACCCATACCTACTTAAATCATCAGTGAGGGTGAGAACATAACGATAGCCACCGCGAGCCTCAACACTCATCGGACCGCACACATCAGTATGTATGATTTCCAATAAGTCGGTTGCTCGCTCCATTGTTCCTGAGAACGGAGTCTTGGTCATTTTACCCATAAGGCATGGTTCGCACGTGTCAAATGATTCATAATCAAGAGACTCTAAAAGTCCATCAGCATGGAGCTTCTTCATGTGTTTGACACCTATGTGACCAAGGCGGCAGTGCCACAGGTATGTGGGACTATCATTATCAACCTTACTTCTTTTGGTACTCACATTATGAATATGTGTAGCATCACGTTCGAGATTCATAAGGAATAAACCATTCACCATAGGAGCATGACCATAGAACATATCTCTCATAAAAATGGAACAACCATTATTCTCAGATTTAAAAGAGTAGCCATCTCGAATTAAACGAGATCCCGATACAATGTTCATGCTCAAAGCTGGCACTAAATAACAATTATTAAGGTTTAAAACTAATCCCGAAGGGAGATGCAGAGGCAGCGTGCCGACGGCGATCACATTGACCTTGGAACCATTCCCGACGCGCATCGTCACCTCGTCCTTTGCTAGTTTCCGCTTATTCCGCAGCCCCTGCTTTGAGTTACAAATGTGAGCAACTGCACCGGTATCAAATACCCAGGAGCCACTACGGGCACTAGTAAGGTACACATCAATTACATGTATATCACATATACCTTTTGTTTTGCCGGCCTTCTTATCCGCTAAGTACTTAGGGCAGTTCCGCTTCCAGTGACCGCTTCCCTTGCAATAAAAGCACTCAGTCTCGGGCTTGGGTCCATTCTTTGGCTTCTTCCCGGCAGCTTGCTTGCCGGGCGCGGCAACCTCCTTGCCGTCCTTCTTGAAGTTCTTTTTACCCTTGCCTTTCTTGAACTTAGTGGTTTTATTGACCATCAACACTTGATGTTCCTTCCTGACTTCTACCTCTGCTGATTTCAGCATAGCAAATACTTCAGGAATGGTCTTTTCCATCCCCTGCATATTGAAGTTCATCACAAAGCTCTTGTATCTTGGTGGAAGCGACTGGAGGATTCTGTCAATGACCGCATCATCCGGGAGATTAACTCCCAGCTGAGTCAAGCAGTTATGCAACCCAGACATAGTGAGTATGTGCTCACTGACAGAACTGTTTTCCTCCATCTTACAGCTGAAGAATTTGTCGGAGACTTCATATCTCTCGACCCGGGCATGAGCTTGGAAAACCATTTTCAGCTCTTCGAACATCTCATATGCTCCATGTCTCTCAAAACGCTTTTGGAGCCCCGGCTCTAGGCTGTAAAGCATGCCGCACTGAACGAGGGAGTAGTCATCAAAACGTGCCTGCCAAGCGTTCATAACGTCTTGTTCCGCAGGGAGAACGGGTGCGTCACCAAGCGGTGCTTGTAGGACATAATCTTTCTTGGCAGCTATGAGGATGATCCTCAGGTTCCGGACCCAGTCCGTATAGTTGCTGCCATCGTCTTTCAGCTTAGTTTTCTCTAGGAACGCGTTGAAGTTGAGGACTACGTTGGCCATTTGATCTACAAGACATATTATAAAATATTTAGACTAAGTTCATGATAATTAAGTTCAACTAATCAAATTATTAGTGAACTCCCACTTAGATTAGACATCCCTCTAGTCATCTAAGTATTACATGATCCGAGTTAAACTAGACCGTGTCCGATCATCACGTGAGACGGACTAGTCAACATCGGTGAACATCTTCATGTTGATCGTATCTTCTATACGACTCATGCTCGACCTTTCGGTCTTCTGTGTTCCGAGGCCATGTCTGTACATGCTAGGCTCGTCAAGTCAACCTAAGTGTATGCATGTGTAAATCTGTCTTACACCCGTTGTATGTGAACGTCTGAATAAAACACCCGATCATCACGTGATGTTTTGAAACAGCAAACTGTCGCAACGGTGCACAGTTACGGGGAACACTTCTTGAAATTTATTGTGAGGGATCATCTTATTTACTACCGTCGTTCTAAGTAAACAAGATGCAAAACATGATAAACATCACATGCAATCAAATAATAAACGTGACATGATATGGCCAATATCACATAGCTCCTTTGATCTCCATCTTGGGGCTCCATGATCATCTTGTCACCGGCTTGACACCATGATCTCCATCATCAGGATCTCCATCATCGTGTCTCCATGAAGTTGCTCGCCAACTATTACTTCTACTACTATGGCTAATGCGTTTAGCAATAAAGTAAAGTAATTTACATGGCGTTTCTTGATGACACGCAGGTCATATAAAAGAATAAAGACAACTCCTATGGCTCCTGCCGGTTGTCATACTCATCGACATGCAAGTCGTGAATCCTATTACAATAGCATGAACATCTCATACATCACATATAGATCATTCATCATTCATCACAACTTTGGCCATATCACATCACAAACCACTTGCTGCAAAAACAAGTTAGACGTCCTCTAATTGTTGTTGCAAGTTTTACGTGGCTGAATTAGGGTTCTAGCAAGAACGTTTTCTTACCTACGTTAAAGCCACAACGTGATTTGTCAACTTCTATTTACCCTTCATAAGGACCCTGTTCATCGATTCCGCTCCAACTAAAGTAGGAGAGACAGACACCCGCCAGCCACCTGATGCAACTAGTGCATGTTAGTCGGTGGAACCGGTCTCACGTAAGCGTACGTGTAAGGTTGGTCCGGGCCGCTTCATCCCACAATACCGCTGAAGCAAGAAAGGACTAGTAACGGCAAGAAAGTTGACAAATCTACGCCCACAACTAATTGTGTTCTACTCGCGCAAGAAGAACTACGCATAGACCTAGCTCTGATACCACTGTTGGGGAACGTTGCAGAAAACAAAAATTTTCCTACTCGTTCCACCAAGATCATCTAGGAGTTCATCTAGCAACGAGTCATTGGATGCATCTACGTACCTTGTAGATCGCGAGCGGAAGCGTTCAAAGAACGTGGATGATGTAGTCGAACACGACGTGATCCAAATCACCGATGACCAGTACCGAACGGACGGCACCTCCGCGTTCAACACACGTACGGAACAGCCACGTCTCCTCCTTCTTGATCCAGCAAGGGAGGGAGGAGAGGTTGAGGGAGATGGCACCAGCAGCAGCACGACGGCGTGGTGTTGATGGAGCTGCAGTACTCCGGCAGAGCTTCGCTAAGCACTATGGAGGTGGAGGAGGTGTTGGGTAGGGAGAAGGAGGCAACCAAAGGCCAGGGCGTTCAGGTATGAAGTCCCTCCTCTCCCCCACTATATATAGGGGTGCCAAGGGGGGGTGGTGCGCAGCCTAGGAGATCTGATCTCCTAGGTGCGGCGGCCAGGGGAGGGTTTCCCTCCCCTCCAAGGCACCTAGGAGGTGCCTTACCCTCCTAGGACTCTTGCCCCCTTAAACCCTAGGCGCATGGGCCTATGTGAGGCTGGTGCCCTTGGCCCATTAGGCCAAGGCGCACCCCCTTACAGCCCATGTGGCCCCCCGGGGCAGGTGGACCCACCCGGTGGACCCCCGGGACCCTTCCGGTGGTCCCGGTACAATACCGATAACCCCGAAACTTGTCCCGATGCCCGAAACAGGACTTCCTATATATAAATCTTTACCTCCGGACCATTCCGGAACTCCTCGTGACGTCCGGGATCTCATCCGGGACTCCGAACAACATTCGGGTTACTGCATATACATATCCCTACAACCCTAGCGTAACTGAACCTTAAGTGTGTAGACCCTACGGGTTCGGGAGACAAGCAGTCATGACCGAGATGACTCTCCGGTCAATAACCAACAGCGGGATCTGGATACCCATGTTGGCTCCCACATGCTCCACGATGATCTCATCGGATGAACCACGATGTCGAGGATTCAATCAATCCCGTACGCTATTCCCTTTGTCTATCGATATGTTACTTGCCCGAGATTCGATCGTCGGTATCCCAATACCTCGTTCAATCTCGTTACCGGCAAGTCACTTTACTCGTACCGTAATGCATGATCCCGTGACCAGACACTTGGTCACTCTGAGCTCATTATGATGATGCATTACCGAGTGGGCCCAGTGATACCTCTCCGTCATACGGAGTGACAAATCCCAGTCTTGATCCATGTCACCCAACAGACACTTTCGGAGATACCCGTAGTCTACCTTTATAGTCACCCAGTTACGTTGTGACGTTTGGCATACTCAAAGCACTCCTACGGTATCCGGGAGTTACACGATCTCATGGTCTAAGGAAAAGCTACTTTGACATTGCAAAACTCTAGCAAACGAACTATACGATCTTGTGCTATATTTAGGATTGGGTCTTGTCCATCACATCATTCTCCCAATGATGTGATCTCGTTATCAATGACATCCAGTGTCCATAGTCAGGAAATCATGACTATCTGTTGATCAACGAGCTAGTCAACTAGAGGCTCACTAGGGACATGTTGATGTCTGTTATTCACACATGTATTACGATTTCCAGATAACACAATTATAGCATGAATAAAGACAATTATCATGAACAAGGAAATATAATAATAATGCTTTTATTATTGCCTCTAGGGCATATTTCCAACAGATGATACGAATCATCCTACGATCATCCCCATGTACACTCGAGCATACACCATTGGACACAAGGTGAACTCGCTCATTTCCGAATCTTCCCTTTCCGCATGTAAGACATGGATGCTACTTCAAGCGCGGACCTTGTGCATACTCAGGTACACCCGAGGAGACCAAGGAGAGCCCAAGGACCAAGGCCAAGTGTGTGCGGGAGCGAAGGAAGGAGAAGGAAGGAGAGCCAGCTGCTACAGGCCCCGGGCATCCGAACCAGCCCGGACATCCGGCCCTAACCCCGGAAATCCGGCCCCTTCCTATCCAGAGAGCTCCGGAAGCGACCCCGACAACCCGGACATCCGGTCCCATGCCTCGGACATCCGGCTCCTCCCAAAGCCTAGGACATCCGGCCCCTTCGCCCGAAAATCTGGAGCACGCTAACTAGAGAGCAGAAGAATCGGGCAACTCCAGCCCGGACATCCGGCCAGAGGCCCGGACATCCGGCTCTTCGTGAGCCGCCGGACATCCGACCCCCAGCCCGGACATCCGGCACCTGCCTGTGTGCAGAGATCGGGCCAAGGGCCCATGTATCCCCCCTCTCACTTACCCCTTCGTGGGCTAGCACTATATATACTCCCCCACCACCTCCTAGTTAGGGTTAGCGTTGGTTTAACTCATATTTAGAGATAGAGCTACGCTCATCCACATCGGATCTACTCCACGAGAGAGACCATAGCCTCTACGGAGAAGATCCCTTTGGATTGAAGACCTCCTTTTGGAGAAGAACTCAAGACCTCCTCACGGAGAAGACCGGTTACCTCTTGTATCATCCGTTGTTGACTTTGGATCTTGTATCTTCCTTTGTGTTCATGGATCTAGCACATGTGTGATTGTTCTTGTTGGTTTGAGTGATTCTCTCGTGTTTCCCCTCGTGTTTCTCCTCGTGATTTCCCTCGTGTTCTTTGTGTTCTTCACGGGATCCGCTCCTTCCGTGAAAGATCGGGCCACTAGGGTTCTACCCTACATCAGTAGGGCTGCACCACCATATGAGGTACAAGATCATGACCATCGTCCTATACTGAAATTGAATATTCCACCATTTGATGGTAGATATGTTCCTGATATATATCTTACTTGGGAGTTAGAAATTGAACAACATTTTACATGTTTACAATATCCTGAGGAGAGACGTGTTCCTGCTGCTGTTTGTGCTTTCACTAGCTTCGCATGTGTTTGGTGGTCTGAACATTGTAGATTATATCCTATTCCAACTACTTGGGCTGCTTTGAAAACTGCTATGTGTACTCGTTGGGTTCCAACATATTATCAATATGAATTACTTCAAAAATTGCAGCGTTTAAGACAAGGAAACAATTCTGTAGAAGAATATTATCAGGAATTACAAACGGACATGATTAGATGTGGTATTGTTGAGGAGAATGAAGCTATGCTTGCATGTTTTATGGGTGGATTAAATAGAGAGATTCAGACCATTCTAGAGTATAAGGAGTATACTAATATCACTCGTTTATTCCATCTTGCTTGTAAAGCTAAACGTGAAGTCTAGGATCGACAGGCATTGGCGCGAACTAACTTTTCTTCAGGTCGATCTTCATCATGGACACCACATGCATCCTCTACTTCCAGTACACCAGCACCTCCATTAGGTGCCACCTCCAGCCGTGATACAAGAAAGCAGGCACAACCACCACTATCTTCCAAGAGTACACCTGCCGGGCCTACGGAGAGCTCTTCTTCTTCCATGGCATCAACAGGGCACACAAATAATATTATTTGTCATCATTGTAAGGGAAGAGGACATTTCGCGAGAGAATGCGAATCTCAGCGTGTGATGATTGCTACTGAGGATGGTGGGTATGAGTCCGCTAGTGACTATGATGAGGAGACTTTGGCTCTTATTACACATGAAGAACACGGTGGAGATGATTCTGATCATGAGACGCAATATATGGCTGCTGAAGATGCTGACAGGTATGAATGTTTAGTTGCTCAACGTGTTTTGAGTGTGCAGGTTACACAAGCTGAGCAAAATCAGATGCACAATTCGTTCCATACAAAGGGAGTTGTGAAGGAACGTTCTGTTCACGTCATCATAGATGGAGGGAGCTGCAACAACTTGGCTAGCATGGAGATGGTGGAGAAGCTATCTCTCACCACAAGACCACATCCACATCCTTACTACATCCAATGGTTCAACAACAGCGGCAAGGTTAAGGTAACACGTACTGATCGTGTGCATATTAGTATCTCTACATATGCTGATTATGTTGATTGTGATGTGGTACCTATGCAAGCATGTTCCTTATTACTTGGTAGACCATGGCAATTTGATAAAAAAATTGTACACCATGGTAGAAACAATCAGTATACTCTTGTTCATAAGGATACAAATATTACTTTGCTTCCTATGACTCCCGATTCCATTTTGAAAGATGATATTAATAGAGCTAATAAAGCAAAATAGGAGAAAAATAAGAGTGAAAATCAGATTGTGGCAAAAGAATTTGAGCAACAAATGAAGCCCAATAATAAACCATCTAGTGTTGCTTCTGAAATTAAATTGAAAAGTGAATGTTTACTTGCCACCAAATCTGATATTGATGATCTAGATTTTAGCAAATATGTTTGCTATGCTTTCGTGTGCAAAGAGGCATTATTTTCATTCGAGGATGTGCCTTCCTCTTTGCCTCCTGCTGTCACTAACATTTTGCAGGAGTTCGCTGACGTCTTTCCACAAGACGTGCCACCCGGATTACCACCTATTCGAGGGATTGAGAATCAAATTGACTTAATTCCTGGTGCATCATTACCCAACCGTGCGCTATACCGTACCAATCCAGAGGAGACGAAGGAGATTATGCATCAAGTACAGGAGCTACTCGACAAAGGTTATATACGTGAATCCCTTAGTCCTTGTGTTGTTCCTATCATTTTAGTGCTGAAAAAGGATGGTACATCGCGTATGTGTGTTGATTGTAGAGGCATTAATAATATTACTATTCGTTATCGTCATCCTATTCCTAGGCTAGACGACATGCTTGATGAATTGAGTGGCTCTACAAGATTCTCCAAAGTTGATTTGCGTAGTGGATACCATGAAATTCGTATGAAATTGGGAGATGAATGAAAACAACATTTAAAACTAAGTTTGGATTATATGAGTGGTTAGTCATGCCTTTTGGGTTAACTAATGCACCTAGTACTTTCATGAGGTGAATGAACGAAGTTTTACGTGCTTTCATTGGACGATTTGTGGTAGTCTATTTTGATGATATACTGATTTATAGTAAATCTTTTGAGGAACATTTGGAACATTTACGTGTTGTTTTTATTGCTTTACGTGATGCATGTTTGTTTGGTAACCTTGGAAAGTGCACCTTTTGCACCGACCGAGTATCTTTTCTTGGCTATGTTGTTACTCCACAGGGAATTGAAGTTGATAAAGCCAATATTGAAGCTATTGAGAGTTGGCCGCAGCCCAAAACGGTCACACAAGTGAGGAGTTTCTTTGGCCTCGCTGGTTTCTATAGGCGTTTTGTGAGAGATTTCAGCACCATTGCTGCACATCTCAACAAGCTTACAAAGAAGGATGTGCCTTTTGTTTGGGGTACCGCACAAGAAGAAGCCTTCACGGTATTGAAAGATAAGGTGACACATGCTCCTTTACTCCAACTTCCTGATTTTAATAAGACTTTTGAGCTTGAATGTGATGCTAGTGGAATTGTATTAGGAGGTGTGTTATTACAAGATGGCAAACCTATAGCATACTTTTCTGAAAAATTGAGTGGGCCTAGTCTGAACTATTCTACTTATGATAAAGAATAATATGCTCTTGTTCGGACCTTAGAAACATGGCAACATTATTTATGGCCCAAGGAATTTATTATACATTCTCATCATGAATCTTTGAAACACATTAAAAGTCAAGCAAAACTGAACCGTCGACATGCTAAATGGGTTGAATTCATCGAGACTTTCCCTTATGTCATTAAACACAAGAAGGGTAAAGAAAATGTTATTGCTGATGCATTGTCTCGTCGTTATACTATGCTTTCACAACTTGACTTTAAAATATTTTGTTTGGAGACCATCAAAGATCAATATGTGCATGATGCTGAATTTAAAGATGTATTGCAGAATTGTAAGGAAGGGGGAACTTGGAACAAGTTCGTTCTTAACGATGGATTTCTGTTTCGTGCTAACAAGCTATGCATTCCAGCTAGCTCCGTTCATCTTTTGTTGTTGCAGGAGGCGCATGGAGGAGGATTAATGGGACACTTTGGCGTCAAGAAGACGGAGGATATACTTGCTACACATTTCTTTTGGCCAAAGATGAGACGGGATGTTGAGTGTTTTGTTGCTCGCTGCACTACATGTCAAAAAGGTAAGTCACGACTCAATCTTCATGTTTTATATATGCCTTTGCATGTACCTAGTGTTCCTTGGGAGATATATCTATGGACTTTGTTTTAGGTTTACCTCGAACAAAGAAGGGGAGGGATATCATATTTGTTGTTGTGGATAGATTTTCACAAATGGCACACTTTATACCATGTCATAAAAGCGATGATGCTGGTAATGTTGCTAATTTGTTCTTTCGTGAAATTATTTGCTTAGATGGTGTGCCAAATACTATTGTTTCAGATCGTGATACTAAATTTCTTAGCCACTTTTGGAGATGTTTATGGGCTAAGTTGGGGACTAAACTGCTTTTTAGTACTACTTGCCACCCCCAAACTGATGGACAAACTGAAGTAGTCAATAGAACATTGTCTACTATGCTTAGGGCTGTTTTGAAGAATACTAAGAAAATGTGGGAAGAATGCTTGCCTCATATTGAATTTGCTTATAATCGTTCTTTGCATTCTACTACTAAGATGTGCCCTTTTGAAATTGTGTATGGTTTCCTACCTCGTGCACCTATTGATTTGTTGCCTCTTCCATCTTCGGAGAAGGTTAATTTTGATGCTAAAGAACGTGCTGAATTAATTTTAAAAATGCTTGAGTTAACTAAGGAAAACATTGAGAGTATGAATGCTAAATATAAACTTGCTGCAGATAAGGGTAGAAAACATGTTGTGTTTGCACCTGGAGATCTTGTTTGGTTACATTTGCGTAATGATAGATTTCCTAATTTGCGCAAATCAAAGCTAATGCCATGTCCTGATGGTCCTTTTAAGGTGTTGGAGAAAATAAATGATAATGCATATAAACTTGAGCTGCCTGCAGATTTTGGGGTTAGTCCCACTTTTAACATTGCAGATTTGAAGCATTATTTGCGTGAGGAAGATGAGCTTTCGTCGAGGACGACTTCATTTCAAGAAGGGGAGGATGATGAGGACATCAATACCATTGTTACACCCACAGCCCCTGCTGCTATACATACTGGACCGATTACTAGAGCTCGCGCACGTCAATTGAATTATCAGGTACTTTCGTTTCTTGGTAACGATTCTAATATTCATGAGAATATGATGCTGCCTAAATTGGATACATTTGTTTTGCTTACAAATGAAGGGCCTAGCTTGGACAAGAAAGATGAACCTTGGAGCAAGTTCAAGCATGGAGATGATGGCATGCGCAAGGGGATCAAGAATAGAGTTACAAGTGATGATTTCTGGACTTTGAAGCCACCATAAGGAGTGCATGTAGCCTTGGACGAAATATACAAGATGCTACTTCATAAACTTCGTCCAGAGACTATTTTAGGTGTTGCGTCACCTTATTATTGGGCCAGGCCCATGTATTTTTGAAATACTTAAGTATAGCCTGTTTTTAGAGTCCGTATGTGTGGGGAAAGAGGAGTTAGGGTTGGTTTCGGACCCCTCCTCCAAGGGCCATGAAATTCCCCCCTCTTCCTCCATATATACAGCCCTTAGGGCATCGTTTAGACTTTGGGTTTTGTTTAGATTAAAAGTTCGGCATAGCTGCAACTTCGCGTACTTCGTTTGTGTTCAATGACCAGACCAAGGCGTCACAGAACCCCACCTTGATCAATAAAGCTTTCATCTTATATTCGCAATATCTAGATTGCAATCTCAGTTTCTTGCTTGTTCTTCCTTTGCTTGCAGGAAACAGACCCTCGTGGTCAGGTTGATCATGCTCCGGCGTGGTCAATAACCCTCGGAAGTTGGTTTAGCGATTGATAAGGCGTGACGTCTCGCACGTTCGTAGTCGGATCGTCAAGGTCGACTCCCACAGAAAACGATAGCTACCATCTCATCGAAACACCAGGACATCTTTGCCTCTATCACTTGCTATCTTGGTTCGTCAAACATTGCATGAGAAAAGAGCTCAAACATCAAAGAGCCAAACAAGCTTTTAAGCAAAGAGGAAAGATAAGCAAAGAGCTTTTAATCAAGAACCATAGCATCATACAACATTAAGATTGTCATACTCGATCATCTTGGATCATATCATAGCAACACCTTGCATACAAAGTATTTGGGCTAGAAGTCGTTGCATTTTTGCTAAGTAGGTTGTGCACAAGTTCTTGTATCCGCCTATTGTGCAATCATGCTAGCGTCTCTCTAGTGTTGTGCAACAAGAGCATTTTTGTGGATTCCACATTTTGGCTCACCCTTGGTTGCACAACCCCACTTATCTTTTTGCGCATGTGTTTCCGTGTACCTTATATGCTTGGTCTACTTGTTACATTGCATCTTGCGAATCTTTTCCAACATTATTTAAGCTCACTTACAATTACATCAAATTTTGTGCCACCATCCTAACCAAGCTCCACCAAAAGCTTTTACTTGTGTAGGTGTGAGCAACCGACAAGAACTCGTACCAATTGTGCTATTTCCTTGTCCTACATTGGAGTGATCCTCGATCCACTTTCAACTTCAGTCAAGGTACATTTGGTACTCGTTCTTCTCTTTCTACCACTCACATTTGTCTTGGAATGATGGATAGGCCAAGTACTTCTACCAACCCACTCTTCATGGAGCAAGACGACGACATGAACTCCTTCGTCACCAAGAGTCACCTCTTTGGTGCACAACGTGCTTTGCATCAAGAGCAACAAGCGATGAGTGAACGCATCGACAACCTTGCCGCCGACTTGCGCCTTTCCGAGCAACGTACAAAGGACTACTTCGACCACAAGCTCGACGATCACAGGCAAGAGAATGACGCAAGGATGGACAAAATTCGTGCTTTGTTGCTCAACCGCTCGTCTTCCACTTCAAGAAGGAACCGTTCAAGCCGCCACTCCGACTTCACGCTCTCCGGCTCAAGTACACCGACATCGAACACTCTTCGTCGAGCCGCACGCGCCGACCGTCAAGCAAGCCTCAATCCCCTAAGAGACACGGACTCTCAAGAGCGCCGACAACGTCAAACTCAAGAAGCCTTTGCGCTTGCATGAGAATGACAACGTCAACGCCAACATGAAGAGGAAGAGCGAGCGCGTCTACCCCAAAATGCCATAGATACCGAGGCACAACATCAAGCACAACAACTCCGTGACGCTCAAGCACTTGCAGTGCAACAAGCTCTACGCGACTTGAGTCGAGCCGTTGCCGACCGAAGCCGACAAGCCCGTGAACAAGAGGAAGCACATCACGAAGAAATTCAAGAACAAAGATTTCAGGCTCGCGTGCATCGTCAAGTTCCTCTTCGAGCTCGCGAAGATCCTCCACAAGCTCGCCGACACCACCAAGTTCATTGACAGTAGGAAGACAATGGAAATCCTCCACGACATGAGCAACATGAGGATAACAACCCTCCGCGCCAAGAGCACCACGAGTTGAACAATCATCTACAACATGGGCATCATCATCCCCGACCCCAACACAATGAAGAGCAACGCTACGGCAAGCTCGCGCACGCCAATTAAATTATCAGGTACTTTCATTTCTTGGTAATGATTCTGATGTTCATGAGAATATGATGCTGCCTAAATTGGATACATTTGTTTTGCTTACAAATGAAGGGCCTGGCATGGATAAGAGGGATGAACACTGGAGCAAGACCAAGCATCGAGATGATGGCATGCTGAAAGTGCAACTATCCCTAGGTGGTTTTGGTAATTCATAACAACATATAGCTCATTGAGCTAATGCTATTCCAAGATGATTATTTCAGGAAAGCTCAATGATTGGCGTGGCATGGATGTGAAAGTGGAACCCTCAAAATGCTAAGGACAAAGGATTGGCTCAAGCTCAAAAGCTCAAGACTCTTCATTTTATATTTTAGTGATCCAAGATCACATTGAGTCTTTAGGAAAAGCCAATACTATCAAGGAGGGATGAGGTGTTGCTTAATGAGCCTCTTGCTTCATGTGCTTAGTGATATGCTCCAAAACCCTCAACTACTTTCCCATATCCACATATTACCTAAACCCTAAGCCAAACTCGGTCCTACCGATTCTTCCTATCCGGCGCCACCGAGTTTCACTTGTCATTAGCCACTGCCAAACCCTAGCAATTCGGTCCTACCGATAAGGATCTCGGTCTCACCGAGATGGGGTTGCAAACTCTCTGTTTCCCTTTCGTAACTTTTCGGTCTCACCGAAAGAGCGAATCGGTCCCACCGAGATTGCAATGTAAACTCAGTGTTTCCCCTTTGTAACTTTTCGGTCTCACCGAGTTCCACTCGGTCTCACCGAAAGAGAAAATCGGTCCCACCGAGTTTGCCTGACCAACTCTCTGGTTAGCTAATTACCAAATTCGGTCTCACCGAGTTTGTGTAATCGGTCTCACCGAGATTACGTTATGCCCAAACCCTAACCATATCGGTCCTACTGATGAGGACATCAATACAATTGTTACACCCACAGCCCCTGCTGCTATACATACTGGACCAATTACTAGAGCTCGTGCACGCCAACTAAATTACCAGGTACTTTCGTTTCTTGGTAATGATTCTAATGTTCATGAGAATATGATGCTGCCTAAATTGGATACATTTGTTTTGTTTACAAATGAAGGGCCTAGCTTGGAGAAGGATGAACATTGGAGCAAGAACAAGCATGGAGATGATGGCATGCGCAAGGGGAACAAGAACGGAGTTACAAGTGATGATTTCAGGACTTTGAAGCCACCATAATGGGTGCATGAAGCCTTGGACGAAATATACAAGATGCCACTTCATAAATTTCGTCCCGAGGCTATTTTAGGTGCTGCGTCACCTTATTATTGGGCCAGGCCCATGTAATTTCGAAATACATAAGTATAGGCTATTTTTAGAGTCCGTATGTGTGGGGAAACAAGAGATAGGGTTGATTTCGGACCCCTCCACCAAGGGCCACGAAATTCCCCCCCTCTTCCTCCATATATACAGCCCTTAGGGCATCGTTTAGACTTTGGGTTTTGTTTAGATTAAAAGTTCGCCATAGCTGCAACTTCGCGTACTTCGTTTGTGTTCAACGACCAGACAAAGGCGTCACAGAACCCCACCTTGATCAATAAAGCTTTCATCTTATATTCGCAATATCCAGATTGCAATCTTAGTTTCTTGCTTGTTCTTCGTTTGCTCGCAGGAAACAGACCTTCGTGGTCAGGTTGATCGTGCTCCGGCGTGGTCAATAACCTCTCGGAGTTGGTTTAGCGATTGCTAAGGCGCGACGTCCTCGCACGTTCGTAGTCGGATCGTCAAAGTCGACTTCCACCAAAGCGAAATCCTCCATCTCATCGAAAGACGGGACACCTTTGCCTCTATCAAGTGGTATCAGATTTCCAGGTTGCTCGGTGAGATTTTACAGTTTTTCGTAGTTTAGATCGAGTCTGTTCTTCATACCTATAGTCCACGAAAAAGCCAAAAAAAAATTAGGGTTAGTTCATCCCATCCGAACCAATCTGAGCCTTGCATAATCTTTTCTGTATTTGCTTTGTTGAATTTGCGGTTGCATCGTCGTGTTCAGTTGCTGGTCTTAGCGTCTAGTCTTTTAGAGTTTCGAGTTCTGTTCACAAGTTGTCACGCCGTCGCCGCACCATCATCATCGCCCTGCCATCTACCACCACCGCTTCGAATCCGTATCCATATACCACCACAACTGTCATATACCACCACCGCTGCCATCTACCACCATATATCCACCACCAATCCGAGTTCTTGTCATATTAGGTTTGTTTTCGAGATCCCTCTAGATTCCGATTCGTGTTTCCTTGCCGGAGTAGGTTTCGGAAAAAAAAAAAAACAGAGTCGGGTAGCCACGCTCCGTTTAGGCCCAAAATTTTTCGAAAACGCATTTTTCGAAAAATTTTCTGGCTATCCTATTTTTAGGTGTTTCTGAGTGTTTTGAGACAGGTGCCATTATAGGAAGTTTTTTTTGACCCGTTTCCAGTTTTTGGGTCCGGGCAGTCAAAAAAAAAAAAAAAATTGGTCAAAAAAATTTCGTGCCCATCCTGTCAGTTTGAGCTAAGAAGAGTTTTGAGACACTCGCCATTATAGTGATTTTTCGCAAAAAAAAAAAAAAAAAAAAAAAAAAAGCGAGCAAAAAAAAAAAAATTTCAGAGTGTGCTTTTCCCTTGTTTCCGTGCCGCGCCGTGATTTTGTTGGTGTTCTAGGCTCGCGTCTCTAGCACAGTCTAGCCTAGGACCAGCACAGTACCGTCGTTGAGCGTTTATTCAACTTTGCATCTCTGAATTGATTATTGCTGACCCTTTTTGCTACCATATTATAAGCCTTCCCAGCTCCACATACATCTACGTCGTGCGTTTGACTCTCCCTGGTAATCGCTCTATCCAAGCTTTGAGAGTTTTTTGACTACAACGGTTGCCGATCACCGCCTGCTGCTGGGTAAGAACTGGTAAGAATTTGAGATTTGCTTGACGGATTTGTGACACCCACCACCACCACTTCTTCGTAGTCTGTAGGATCATATTCTTGTGTGTTTCTATTGCTGCTAACATGCCAGGATCACAAGCCGACGAGATTGACTGGGAGAACTTATCGAACAAGGAGCTTCATGATAAGTTTCAGCACATGATGACTGAACAGGTGCAAGATGTGCTGAATAATTTTGAAGAGGCCATGGAGAAGATCACTGGCTTTGAGAAGACGTTCGAAACAAAGCTCGATAACAAGTTTAATGAATTGCTCGCGCGTCTTCCACCACCACCAACCGCTGCAGCTAACGCACCTCTCCAACAACAACAACGTCTGCCTCCACGTCGCGAAGCAGACCTCCGCCGAGCAAGCCGTGTTCCTCTTGCGTTTGGCCAAACTGTTGGTGCTGCTGTTGATACTTCTGTGGCTCCTGCTGCTGATGCGGAGGAGGATGATTATGTGGGAGACTATGAGGATGAGGTTGATCAAAATCAACACTACGTGCAGCCACCTGTACCACCACCAGTAGGTCGACCTCAGGTATATATTCGTAATGGTAGGCCTGCACCACCACCTCAGGTACGAGATGATGTCCATATTCCTAAACTGAAATTGAATATTCCACCATTTGAGGGTAGATATGTTCCTGATATATATCTTACTTGGGAGTTAGAAACTGAACAACGATTTACATGTTTACAATATCCTGAGGAGAGACGAGTTGCTGCTGCTGTTTGTGCTTTCACTAGTTTTGCATGTGTATGGTGGTCTGAACATTGTAGATTATATCCTATTCCAACTACTTGGGCTGCTTTGAAAACTGCTATGCGTACGCGTTGGGTTCCACCATATTATCAACGTGAATTGCTTCAAAAATTGCAGCGTTTAAGACAAGGAAAAAATTCTGTAGAAGAATATTATCAGGAATTACAAACTGGCATGATTAGATGTGGTATTGTTGAGGAGAATGAAGCTATGCTTGCACGTTTTCTGGGTGGATTAAATAGAGAGATTCAGACCATTCTAGACTATAAGGAGTATACTAATATCACTCGTTTATTCCATCTTGCTTGTAAAGCTGAACGTGAAGTGCAGGATCGACAAGCATTGGGGCGAACTAACTTTTCTGCAGGCCGACCTTCATCATGGACACCACGTGCATCTTCTACTTCAACTGCACCAGCACCTCCATCCGGTGCCACCTCCAGCCGTGATACAAGAAAACAGGCACAACCACCATTATCTGCCAAGAGCGCACCTGCGGGGCCTGCACAGCATTCTTCTTCTTCCATGGCATCAACAGGGCACACAAGTGATATTATTTGTCGTCGTTGTAAGGGAGGAGGTCATTATGCGAGAGAATGCAAATCTCCGCGTGTGATGATTGCTACCGCGGATGGTGGATATGAGTCCGCTAGTGACTATGATGAGGAGACTTTGGCTCTTATTACACGTGAAGAACATGGTGGAGATGATTCTGATCATGAGACACAATACATGGCTCCTGAAGACGCTGACAGGTATGAATGTTTAGTTGCTCAACGTGTTTTGAGTGTGCAGGTCACACAAGCTGAGCAAAATCAGAGGCACAATTTGTTCCATACCAAGGGAGTTGTGAAGGAACGTTCTGTGCGCGTCATAATAGACGGAGGGAGCTGCAACAATTTGGCTAGCATGGAGATGGTGGAGAAGCTTTCTCTCACCACAAGACCACATCCACATCCTTACTACATCCAATGGTTCAACAACAGCGGCAAGGTTAAGGTAACACGTACTGTTCGTGTGCATTTTAGTATCTCTACATATGCTGATTATGTTGATTGTGATGTGGTACCTATGCAAGCATGTTCCTTATTACTTGGTAGACCATGGCAATTTGATAAAAATTCTGTACACCATGGTAGAAACAATCACTATACTCTTGTTCATAAGGATAAAAATATTACTTTGCTTCCTATGACTCCTGATTCCATTTTGAAAGATGATATTAATAGAGCTAATAAAGCACAACAGGAGAAGAATAAGAGTGAAAATCAGATTGTGGCAAAAGAATTTGAGCAACAAATGAAGCCTAATAATAAACCATCTAGTGTTGCTTCTGAAATTAAATTGAAAAGTGCATGTTTATTTGCCACCAAATCTGATATTGATGAGCTAGATTTCAGCAAATCTGTTTGCTATGCTTTTGTGTGCAAAGAGGCATTATTTTCATTCGAGGACGTGCCTTCCTCTTTGCCTCCTGCTGTCACTAACATTTTGCAGGAGTTCGCTGACGTCTTTCCACAAGACGTGCCACCGGGATTACCGCCTATTCGAGGGATTGAGCATCAGATTGACTTAATTCCCGGTGCTTCACTGCCAAACCGTGCACCATACCGTACCAATCCAGAGGAGACGAAGGAGATTATGCGTCAAGTACAAGAGCTTCTCGACAAAGGTTATATACGCGAATCCCTTAGTCCTTGTGCTGTTCCTATTATTCTAGTGCCGAAAAAGGATGGTACATCACGTATGTGTGTTGATTGTAGAGGCATTAATAATATTACTATTCGTTATCGTCATCCTATTCCTAGGCTAGATGATATGCTTGATGAATTGAGTGGCTCTACAATATTCTCCAAAGTTGATTTACGTAGTGGATACCATCAAATTCGTATGAAATTGGGAGATGAATGGAAAACAGCATTCAAAACTAAGTTTGGATTATATGAGTGGTTAGTCATGCCTTTTGGGTTAACTAATGCACCTAGTACTTTCATGAGATTAATGAACGAAGTTTTACGTGCTTTCATTGGACGATTTGTGGTAGTTTACTTTGATGACATATTGATTTATAGCAGATCTTTGGAAGAACATTTGGGACATTTACGTGCTGTTTTTATTGCTCTACGTGATGCACGTTTGTTTGGTAACCTTGGGAAGTGCACCTTTTGCACCGACCGAGTATCTTTTCTTGGCTATGTTGTTACTCCACAGGGAATTGAAGTTGACAAAGCCAAGATTGAAGCTATTGAGAGTTGGCCGCAGCCCAAAACGGTCACACAAGTGAGGAGTTTTCTTGGCCTCGCTGGATTCTATAGGCGTTTTGTGAGAGATTTCAGCACCATTGCTGCACCTCTCAATGAGCTTACAAAGAAGGATGTGCCTTTTGTTTGGGGTACCGCACAGGAAGAAGCCTTCACGGTATTGAAAGATAAGTTGACACATGCTCCTTTACTCCAACTTCCTGATTTTAATAAGACTTTTGAGCTTGAATGTGATGCTAGTGGAATTGGATTAGGAGGTGTGTTATTACAAGATGGCAAACCTGTTGCATACTTTTCTGAAAAATTGAGTGGGCCTAGTCTGAATTATTCTACTTATGATAAAGAATTATATGCTCTTGTTCGGACTTTAGAAACATGGCAACATTATTTATGGCCCAAAGAATTTGTTATACATTCTGATCATGAATCTTTGAAACATATTAAAAGTCAAGCTAAACTGAATCGTAGACATGCTAAATGGGTTGAATTCATTGAGACTTTCCCTTATGTCATTAAACACAAGAAGGGAAAAGAAAATGTTATTGCTGATGCATTGTCTCGTCGCTATACTATGCTTTCACAACTTGACTTCAAAATATTTGGTTTGGAGACCATCAAAGATCAATATGTGCATGATGCTGATTTTAAAGATGTAATGCAGAATTGTAAAGAAGGAAGAATGTGGAACAAGTTTGTTGTTAACGATGGATTTGTGTTTCGTGCTAACAAGCTATGCATTCCAGCTAGCTCCGTTCGTCTTTTGTTGTTGCAGGAGGCGCATGGAGGAGGATTAATGGGACACTTTGGCGTGAAGAAGACGGAGGACGTACTTGCTACACATTTCTTTTGGCCAAAGATGAGACGGGATGTTGAGCGTTTTATTGCTCGCTGCACTACATGTCAAAAAGCTAAGTCACGACTCAATCCTCATGGTTTATATATGCCTTTGCCTGTACCTAGTGTTCCTTGGGAGGATATATCTATGGACTTTGTTTTAGGTTTACCTCGAACAAAGAAGGGGAGGGATAGCATATTTGTTGTCGTGGATAGATTCTCGAAAATGGCACACTTTATACCATGTCATAAAAGCGATGATGCTGTTAATGTTGCTGATTTGTTCTTTCGTGAAATTATTCGCTTGCATGGTGTGCCAAATACTATTGTTTCAGATCGTGATACTAAATTTCTTAGCCACTTTTGGAGATGTTTATGGGCTAAGTTGGGGACTAAACTGCTTTTTAGTACTACTTGTCACCCCCAAACTGATGGACAAACTGAAGTAGTCAATAGAACGTTGTCTACTATGCTTAGGGCTGTTTTGAAGAATAATAAGAAAATGTGGGAGGAATGCTTGCCTCATATTGAATTTGCTTATAATCGTTCATTGCATTCTACTACTAAGATGTGCCCTTTTGAAGTTGTGTATGGTTTCCTACCTCGTGCACCTATTGATTTGTTGCCTCTTCCATCTTCGGAGAAGGTTAATTTTGATGCTAAACAACGTGCTGAATTGATTTTAAAAATGCATGAGTTAACTAAGGAAAACATTGAGCGTATGAATGCTAAATATAAACTTGCTGGAGATAAGGGTAGAAAACATGTTGTGTTTGCACCTGGAGATCTTGTTTGGTTACATTTGCGTAAGGATAGATTTCCTGATTTGCGCAAATCAAAGCTAATGCCACGTGCTGATGGTCCCTTTAAGGTGTTAGAGAAAATAAATGATAATGCATATAAACTTGAGCTGCCTGCAGATTTTGGGGTTAGTCCCACTTTTAACATTGCAGATTTGAAGCCTTATTTGGGTGAGGAAGATGAACTTCCGTCGGGGACGACTTCATTTCAAGAAGGGGAGGATGATGAGGACATCAATACAATTGTTACACCCACAGCCCCTGCTGCTATACATACTGGACCAATTACTAGAGCTCGTGCACGCCAACTAAATTACCAGGTACTTTCGTTTCTTGGTAATGATTCTAATGTTCATGAGAATATGATGCTGCCTAAATTGGATACATTTGTTTTGTTTACAAATGAAGGGCCTAGCTTGGAGAAGGATGAACATTGGAGCAAGAACAAGCATGGAGATGATGGCATGCGCAAGGGGAACAAGAACGGAGTTACAAGTGATGATTTCAGGACTTTGAAGCCACCATAATGGGTGCATGAAGCCTTGGACGAAATATACAAGATGCCACTTCATAAATTTCGTCCCGAGGCTATTTTAGGTGCTGCGTCACCTTATTATTGGGCCAGGCCCATGTAATTTCGAAATACATAAGTATAGGCTATTTTTAGAGTCCGTATGTGTGGGGAAACAAGAGATAGGGTTGATTTCGGACCCCTCCACCAAGGGCCACGAAATTCCCCCCCTCTTCCTCCATATATACAGCCCTTAGGGCATCGTTTAGACTTTGGGTTTTGTTTAGATTAAAAGTTCGCCATAGCTGCAACTTCGCGTACTTCGTTTGTGTTCAACGACCAGACAAAGGCGTCACAGAACCCCACCTTGATCAATAAAGCTTTCATCTTATATTCGCAATATCCAGATTGCAATCTTAGTTTCTTGCTTGTTCTTCGTTTGCTCGCAGGAAACAGACCTTCGTGGTCAGGTTGATCGTGCTCCGGCGTGGTCAATAACCTCTCGGAGTTGGTTTAGCGATTGCTAAGGCGCGACGTCCTCGCACGTTCGTAGTCGGATCGTCAAAGTCGACTTCCACCAAAGCGAAATCCTCCATCTCATCGAAAGACGGGACACCTTTGCCTCTATCACCTACCGAGTTGCATGTCAGTCCCACCGAAAATCTCTAACGGTCACTAGGTTTACATTTTCGGTCCGACCGAGTTTATTGATTCGGTCCCACCAACATTGGAAAACTGTGTAATGGTTGGATTTTGTGTGGAGGCTATATATACCCCTCCACCTTCTTCTCATTCGATGAGAGAGCCATCAGAACACACACACCATTCCAACTCATATGTTCTGAGAAAGAACCACCTACTCATGTGTTGAGACCAAGACATTCCATTCCTACCATATGAATCTTGATCTCTAGCCTTCCCAAGTTGCTTTCCACTCAAATCTTCTTTCCACCAAATCCAAATCCTATGAGAGAGAGTTGAGTGTTGGGGAGACTATCATTTGAAGCACAAGAGCAAGGAGTTCATTACCTACACACCATTTGTTACTTCTTGGAGAGTGGTGTCTCCTAGATTGGCTAGGTGTCACTTGGGAGCCTCCGACAAGATTGTGGAGTTGAACCAAGGAGTTTGTAAGGGCAAGGAGATCGCCTACTTCGTGAAGATCTACCGCTAGTGAGGCAAGTCCTGTGTGGGCGATGGCCATGGTGGGATAGACAAGGTTGCTTCTTCGTGGACCCTTTGTGGGTGGTTGCTTATTCGTGGACCCTTCGTGGGTGGAGCCCTGTGTGGACTCGCGCAACCGTTACCCTTGGGTGGAGCCCTGTGTGGACTCGTGCAACCGTTACCCTTCGTGGGTTGAAGTCTCCATCAACATGGATGTAGGATAGCACCACCTATCCGAACCACGGGAAAAACATCCGTGTCTCCAATTGCGTTTGAATTCTCCAAACCCTTCTCTTGACATTCTTGCAAGTTGCATGCTTTACTTTCCGCTGCCTATATACTCTTTGCATGCTTGCTTGAATTATGTGATGATTGCTTGACTTGTCTTAAATTAGCTAAAATCTGCCAAGAACTAAAATCGGGAAAAGGTTAAGTTTTTATTTGGTCAAGTAGTCTAATCACCCCCCCTCTAGACATACTTTCGATCCTACAAGTGGTATCAGAGCTTTGGTCTCCATTTGCTTTGATCTCCATAGCTTTTGGTGGTCATAGCCTTGGTTTCACAACCTAGGAGAGTATGGCGTCTAGCGAGGGAAATTATCACCGTAGAGGTCCTTACTTTGATGGTACTAATTTTGCTAGTTGGAAGCATAAAATGAAAATGCATATTCTTGGACATAACCCCGCCGTTTGGGCTATTGTGTGTGTTGGTTTGCAAGGTGACTTCTTTGATGGGAGAGAACCGAACCGTGAAGCTACCGCGGATGAGTTGAAGATGTTGCAATACAATGCTCAAGCTTGTGATATTCTCTTCAACGGATTGTGCCCCAAAGAATTCAACAAAATCAGCCGCCTTGAGAATGCAAAGGAAATTTGGGACACTTTGATTGATATGCACGAAGGTACCGAATCCGTCAAGGAATCCAAGTTGGATGTGCTTCAAAGCCAACTTGACAAGTTCAAGATGAAGGATGGTGAAGGTGTCGCTGAAATGTACTCTAGGCTTGCTCTCATCACAAATGAGATTGCCAGCTTAGGAAGTGATAGAAGCGAGGGTGTCCCGATCTTTCGATGAGATGATAACTATCGATTTGGTGGAGATGACTTTGACGATCCGACTACAAACGTGCACGACGTTGCGCCTTAGCAATCGCTAAACCAATCTCCTGAGGTTACTAACGATGCCGGAAGCACAGTCAGCCTGACCACGAAGGTCTATTCCTGCAAGCAATCGAAGAACGAGCAAGAATATGATAAAGCAATCTGAATATTGCAAATATATATGAGGTATTGATAATGGTGGGGATCCGTAAGCGGTCTTGGTCTGGTCGTTGGACACAAACGAAGTACACGAAGTTGCAATGGCTAACTTTTAACTAAACAAATCCCAAGAAAAAAGCTACTAGATGGATCTACTTATATAGGAGCAAGGGGTGGCGGCCAAGGAGGTGGGAGGATGTCCCAAGGCAGCCTAAAACTAACCCTAGGTCGTACAAGGCTCATGGGCCCAAGTGGAGGTGATGCAACACCTTTGGGCTTGTAGTTTGACTCGGATTCTGCTGCAACGTCAGATTGTTTCGTCCGTAAATCAACGCTCCGGACGAATTTGAAGGTGAATCCAATTGGGTTGGAAAGAGCACGAAATCTAGTTTCCAACAAAAAAAGAATCACCCAATTCGGAGTCCGTATAAAAAAGTTGTTGGCGTTTTGAGTCAGGTATGTCTGTGTAGTCCGAATCTGAATCCAGAACGTGAAAGACTTGGACTCTATCTTCTCTTGGCCCAAAAGTGACGTGAGAGGACTTTTTGAACACAACATAAACTTCTCCTTTTCCCTTATCTTCATATGTGGATTGTACAAATGTCCCATACTCCTGCAATTAGACAAAACACAAAAGTGTGTGAAGTATTTTTGTTCTGGATAACATAAATAGATTATTGAATAGTTTGCATTAGAAATCACCTGACAAATATGCATGTATGCAATATTTTTGGTCGTATCCAAGGTAGTCATGTCCTCATCATCCTCCCCTTTTTGAAAACAAAGCCGTCCTCGGCGTTGCTTAATCTGAAATGTGACTAACAAAAGAGACAAGGTGTACATGTTGTATATGTATATGTCATCCAGTTTAACTTCCCTTGATTTTTGCACGTATGACACATGTATACATGAGTAACTTTCATAGTTCATAAAAACTAAAGCTAAAAAATTATCACAAGAAGTAGAAGGCATGAAAATATTAGAACTCAGTTTGCACATATAAGTGAAGCTCTTATTCATTTCAAAAGATTCGCAATGTTCATCATTAAACCATCCCAACTTTGGTGAATAAAGCTTACTTGCATCAAATTTACATGCTACAACATGCTTAAATAAGCAAACATGCAATAAGTCATTGGACATAGAATCATCACCAAGATTGGAGGCCATATCAAAATGATTAAACATTAGTTCTTTTGCATCAACAATTAATTAAATGGGTGCACTCAAAATTATTGATATTTCAGTTGTTTGATCACATGATGCATTCATGACAGTAACAAGATTATCTAAAATAGGTGGTGTGCTCAAATCAACAGGTAACTCAATACATGACGCATTCAAGTTAACTAGGCATGCATCATTCTCATGTGAAGTTATATCATCAATACCTTTACTGTTACCTCGCAGAGATGTAGCTGATGTAGGTACGGACGTTGACAATGTACCATACTCTTGAGATGATATTGCGCTCACAATCCGAGGTGGGGCTGCTCTAGTAGGTGCAATAGTGGAGTAACCAACCGGCGATGGTGAGCATGAACTGGAATAGTAGTTGTTGTAGTCACCCAATGCATCCTCCTGTATCTGTCTCTCAAAGGTACAAGCACGGACATACATACCAGTAATGCAACGAGGAATATACCGAAATCTTGCCTGAATATCATGGTTCAAACCACCAAAAAATCTATTCATTGTATCATCCTTAGATTCTTCTATGTCACAATGATGCATATATGATTTGAACTCTTGGTAGTAAGCATGAACAGTCTTACTGCCTTGTTTTAATTGCTCCAATTTGCAAAGCAATTCACGACGATAGTAAGGAGGAAAAAATTGTTGTCTCATTACAGCTTTCAAAACTTTCCAAGTTGTGGGTTGGTTATCAATGTTTTTCTTACAATGTACACTCCACCAAACAGAAGCAAAACCAGTAAATGCTCTAATGGTAGCTCGTACTCTCTCAAGTTCAGAAAAATCATGGTGACTAAAAACTTGTTCTACTTCAAGCTCCCAAGCTAGATAAATAGCAGAATTAAATCTACCCTCAAATGATGGTAAAGAGATAACCTGACCATATGCTTGTGTGTGTTGTCCCAACTCTCGTGATGGTGAAGATGTGTCCGTCGTCCTAGAACTTCTATCTCTGGAACCTGTCATGATTAGTAGAAACAAGAACCAAAATTCGAGAATAATGTTCCTATGAACTACTAGGATGTGGTTGTAAAGTGCTCACAGTAAAGCAAATATCAATATCTTACAAGTTCTTACCATGCGGCAGGTGGTGACAGGCAACCAGCGGTGTCAAATAACTCCGAAGATTGCGTAAAGCGATTGCCAGGGGAACCTGCGTATACACGGTGTAGAAATATGTGGAGCTGGGTTGGCTATATATGGTAGCAAAAGATTAGCAATAATCAATTCAGAGATGCAATGTTGAATAAACGCTCAACGACGGTACTGTGCTGGTCCTAGGCTAGACCGAACTAGAGACGCGAGCCTAGAACACTAATGAGGTCACGTCGTAGCACAACCAGCATCAATGAAGGATACTAAGTAGCTCTGGACAGCAAGATATAAGTGAAGATCACAACGGCAGTAAAGATAATGATGTGAAACAACAACCAAGCTGTTTTACTGAACAGTGCACAAAACAGATTCCAATCCGAATTCAACTACGAGATTGAGACTAAAAAGATCCGAATTTTGTTTTTTTTTTCTCTTTTTTTCCTCACACTTTTTTTCTTTCTCTCCTTTTTTTCTCTGACTTTTTTTTTCTCTTTTTTTCTCTCGTTTTTTTTCTCTTTTTTTTTCTCCCTCTTTCCAAAACAAACTAGATAAGATGCAGATTGGATCAAGTCAAGATGTGAATGATCTCAACTATTATTATGACAATGAATGGTGGGTAGCACGTGGTGGAAATTGATGGATGGGTGGTGGACAGCGGAAGAGATAATGATGCAGGGGTGGCGTGACTAATGTGAACAGAACTCGAAACTCTAAACGAACTAGACACTAAGACCAGCAACTCGACACGACAATGCAACCGATAATTCAACTATGCAAGCAATGAAAAGAAAATTGCAAAGGCTCAGACTGGCTTGGACCAAGGATGAATAGATCTAACCCTTTTTTGTGGCTTTTTCTTGGACAATAGGTAAGAAAATAAATCTAATCTAGGAAACTGATACCACTTGATAGAGGCGAGGGTGTCCCGATCTTTCGATGAGATGATAACTATCGATTTGGTGGAGACGACTTTGACGATCCGACTACAAACGTGCACGACGTTGCGCCTTAGCAATCGCTAAACCAATCTCCTGAGGTTACTAACGATGCCGGAAGCACAGTCAGCCTGACCACGAAGGTCTATTCCTGCAAGCAATCGAAGAACAAGCAAGAATATGATAAAGCAATCTGAATATTGCAAATATATATGAGGTATTGATAATGGTGGGGATCCGTAAGCAGTCTTGGTCTGGTCGTTGGACACAAACGAAGTACACGAAGTTGCAATGGCTAACTTTTAACTAAACAAATCCCAAGGAAAAAGCTACTAGATGGATCTACTTATATAGGAGCAAGGGGTTGCAGCCAAGGAGGTGGGAGGACGTCCCAAGGCAGCCTAAAACTAACTCTAGGTCGTACAAGGCTCATGGGCCCAAGTGGAGGTGATGCAACACCTTTGGGCTTGTAGTTTGACTCGGATTCTGCTGCAACATCAGATTGTTTTGTCCGTAACTCAACGCTTCGGACGAATTTGAAGGTGAATCTAATTGGGTTGGAAAGAGCACGAAATCTAGTTTGTAACAAAAAAAGAATCACCCAATTCGGAGTCTGTATGAAAAAGTTGTTGGCGTTTTGAGTCAGGTATGTCTGTGCAGTCCGAATCTGAATCCAGAACGTGAAAGACTTGGACTCTATCTTCTCTTGGCCCAAAAGTGACGTGAGAGGACTTTTTGAACACAACATAAACTTCTCCTTTTCCCTTATCTTCATATGTGGATTGTACAAATGTCCCATACTCCTGCAATTAGACAAAACACAAAAGTGTGTGAAGTATTTTTGTTCTGGATAACATAAATAGATTATTGAATAGTTTGCATTAGAAATCACCTGACAAATATGCATGTATGCAATATTTTTGGTCGTATCCAAGGTAGTCATGTCCTCATCAGAAGAGATGACCGATAAATTCATTATCAAGAAGATTCTAAGAGCCTTGGATGGAAAATATGATACCGTGTGCACATTGATCCAAATGATACCCAATTATAAAGATCTCAAGCCAACGGAGGTGATTGGAAGAATTGTTGCTCATGAGATGTCACTTAAGGATAAAGAGGAACTTCACAACAAATCAAGTGGTGCCTATAAAGCCTCATGTGAAGCCCCTACATCATCAAGTGAGAAACAAGACTTCAATGAAGAATTGAGCTTAATGGTGAAGAACTTCAACAAGTTCTACAAGAGTAGAAGCAAAGATAGAAGCTCCAAGTCAACGTCCTACAATGACAAAAGATCTTCTAGTCGAGAGCGAAACTGCTACAATTGTGGAAGACCCGGACACTATTCCAATGAGTGTACGGCTCCCTACAAGAGAAGAGAAGATTCTCCAAAAAGAAGAAGCACAGGATCACCACCAAGAGAGAGAAGGAGTAGAGATGATCGTTATGAACAAAAATACTCACGGAGAAGCAAGGATTCGGAAAGGAAGGAAAAATCATCAAGGAGCTACAGAAGACGAAGACATCAAGCTCATGTTGGTGAATGGGTATCCGGCTCCGACTCCGACAGCCACTCCGAGAGAAGTTATTACTCCGACTCCGAAGATACTCAAGATGAAGGTGTTGCCGGTCTAGCACTTGTGTCAACCAACTCCTACGACATATTTGACTCACCAAATGAAGGAATTGGAAGATTCTTCATGGCCAAAGGTCCTAAGGTAACACACCCCGAGTATGTTGATTTCAATAGTGATGAAGATGACTTGTTAGGTGATGATTTGCTTGTTGACAACTCTAGTGATGAATACTATGATGAAATGTCAATTAAACATGCTAATCAAGATAAAACGAATGACAATGATAAGGAGAAGATTGAGGCCCTGACTAAAGAACTAAACACTCTTAAGTTAGCTCATGAAACCATCTTCGAAGAGCATCGAGAACTTTTAAGAGCTCATGAGAAATTATGCTTTGAAAAGCTCAATCTTGAGCAAGAGCATGAGTTCTTAAAAGCAATCAATGATGATCTCCGCAAGAAAAGTTCTTCTTACATTGCCAAGCGTTTACTCTTATCCACTTACATGCCTCAAGTCAAGTCTAGTAACAAGAAAGATTCTTCCTCTAGCAGTAACAATGATCATGCTAAATCCAATATTGTTGCTTCTAGTAGTTCTCTTGATTCCACTAATGATTCTCTTAGCCAAGTTACACTTGAGCAAGAAAATAGCTTATTGAAGGAAATTATAGAGAAAGGAGTGTACAAAAGCCTTGCCGGGAGTAAGCAATTCGAGGAAATTGTGCGCAAGCAATGAATGCACCGGAAGAATCAAGGTGTTGGTTTTGAACGAAAGTTCAATGCCAATGGAGTTGAGTGGGAAGAAGATCAATACCCCAAGACAAATTTTGTCCCTCAACAAGAGAAGTATACTTCTTTCAAGGGGACACAAGCTCAAGATGATCTTCCACCACAAGACTACAAGCAAAAAGGCAAGGACAAGCTTCAAGAGGAAATTGATGCATTTGAAGAAGCTCCAAAGACCTTAGTCAAGTGGATTCCCAAGACTACTTCAAGTTCCACTTCATCAAGTACGACTACAACTCCAAGGATTCCCATCAAGATGATGTGGATCCAAAAGAAGAAGAACTAGAGAGTTCTTGAGGGTGACTCCGCCAACATACTTCAGTCTTATCATTTTGGCAAGAACAAGTGCAATCAACTTCCACATCTTGCACTAGTTCAAGGAGTCACAAACCCTCTTGTTGGTAAGACAAGGGACAAGGTAACCTAAAAGTTTTCATGGACATCATCTTTGTGTGCATCACTCTATGTCTATGGATATCCTTGTTTGTTCCTTGTGGAACTAACCCATGTAGGTATTGAAAGTGCAATTCACTCAAATGGATAGCTCCAAGAGATCTACATCAACATTGAGCATCCACATCTTCAATATCTACATGAAGTCATCATCGACAAAACCCAAGGTTAGTTCATCCCTCTTAGGGGGGATATCACATCTAGGGGGAGCTTTACTCTAAGACTTGAGCTAAAGCAACTCTAAAGATGTGAACAAAACAATGCTTTATGTAAAAGTGGTAACCCCACTTGAGCTTAAACGATGAGTATGACCTATGATCAAGTGTTCTCACTTGACTCCTAATGTCAATATACTCATATATAGATGACCTAGTCATCGCAAATTGCTTGATAGATGTTAGAATTGGTTGTGCATGCCTTGCCACATATTTCATTTGCCATCTTATTGTGTGAGCATGCTGGTTGCATAATTTACTCATTCGAGGACATCCACTTGTTGTTTTGATTGTTCTGTTTTATCTTCTTTTGCCAACTGGATGGACAAGAATGCCTAAGAACCTCCTCTAGCTATCTATGCTTTCCTCGTCTCAAACTCTATTCATGCTGCATCACAAAATTTGATCAAGTCAGATTCGAACCACTCTGTGTGAGGAGCGATCGGAGTCCCCGATTCGTCATAGACTTAAACTTCCAAAACCTCTTTATGATTCTCGGTCTGACCGATACTCCACTTTCGGTCCTACCGAGATCATTAAGTTAATCTAGGTTTTCGATCTCGGTGCAACCGATTTGAACATTTCGGTCACACCGAGTTTCAGTAACTGCTTGCAGTTATGAATCTCGGTGCCACCGAGTTGTTCCATGCGGTCACACCGACAGGGTCGGGCTATATATAGTCACGGGCAAAATTTTGGAAATTTCTCCGAACCCGTTCGCCCGCGCGATAGCCTGCTCTGCCCTCGTGGTCTCCGGATCATCTTCTCGCCGCCAGTAGCCTCCAGTCGCTGGTCTCCGTCGCCGTCAACGGGAATTCTGCCCCGCCGTTGCCGCCGTAGCAAGTCCTCGCCGAACTAGGGTATGGACTTGATCTTTGTGCTATTCCCCAATCTGATTCCTAGCACATTGTGATCATATTGATTCTAGCCATGTTTGATGAACTTCTATCCAGTCAATGAACTCATAGATTAGGTTTGATTCGAAAATTCTAGGTTTAGGTTTTCGCCGGAACCATCTCGGACCCACCGAGTTGAAAAACTCGGTCCCACCGATTTGGCTTATGCCATTGCACAAGTGAGACTCGGTCTGACCGAGAATTACTTATCAGTGTGACCGATTTTTGAACTCAGTGAAACCCTAGCAGTCTCGGTGCCACCGAACTGTGACTCGGTCCTACCGAGTTCACTAGTTTAGGTTCCAAAACTACTTTGGTATCACCGAGTTTGAAAATTGGTAGATCCGAGATGATTTCAGTGGGAAACTAAAACTAAGTTTTTGGATCATTCTTTTGCAAAAATCTCTGCATTTTGTGATGCTCATCCACTCTATCTCTTCTATAATCTATTCACAGGGTCAGCAGTCAGTTTGCAGCATGTCTGATCAAAGTGATAGCCAAAACATGTCAGAGCAGCAAGTGGTGATGAGTGAGGGCACTAGTCCCTCCAGTTCATCTGATGAAGGCAGCAGGAGCACTCCTAGCAACTTGCCAAAGGCTGCCACGAGACAAAGGTAGAAGAAGACTTCAGATTCCGAAGATGTGGACTATGTGGCAGAGGAAGAGGCCACTTCCAAGAGAGTTGAGCCAGCTCAAGGCACTAATCCAGGTCTGAAAATCAAAAGGCCAGCAGGCAGGCAGCCAATGTCAAAGGCCAGAATGTCAACTGAGAAGCCCATAGAGCCAGTTGCAGCTGAGGGCAAGAAAAGAAAGGAAAGGGTGAAGAAGACAGTGGCTAGAGTGCTTGGCAAAGATTCCATCATGGAAGAGGAAGAAGAAGAAGAGGCAGCTGCACCAGCGCCCAAGGCACCCAAACTTATGGGAGATGCCATAAAATCAGGGGGATCTGCTTCCAAGGCCAAGCCAGCTCCAAAGCCAAAGCCCAAGAGAAATACAAGGAGCATTCCTGCAGCTGAGAAGAACAAGGCCCCAGTGCCTGAGACTGTTGCTGAAGAAGAGGAAGAGAATGTCCTGAGAAAGCTAAAGCCCAAGATCCCAGACCACAACGATGCTCATCCTGTGGCTGAGGACATGAAGCTCAGGAGAGATTCAGGGCTAAGGAAATGGAGAGAAGCAGACCCATATGCTTCAAGGTGAAGGACAACAGTGGACTACAAATTTCACACCAAGGAGCAGCAGGATTTCTATGAGACTGTTTTGCTAGATAAGAAGCCAATTGTCTGTGACATGAGATGGGTTGACTGGACCTACATGAGGGAGAAGGAGGAACACTACCCAGGAGTATATGACAGCTTTAATGCTTGTGGAGTAGCTGACTTTGTTGGGCAGAAGCTCACAAAGTGGAACGAGGAACTGATCATGCAATTCTACTCCACGGCACACTTTTATCCAGATGGGAGGATCACATGGATGTCTGAGGGTACAAGGTACCAATCCACAGTTGCTGAGTGGGCACAGATCATTAATGCCCCAGAGGAGCAAGATGATGACTTGGATATCTATGCCAAGAAGAAGATGGACCATAACTCCATGTCCAATATGTACAAGGATATTCCCAATGAAGCTCTTGACACCTTCAAATTTGGGTCTGTGCATTACCTTCTGTCAGGACTGCCTACGATGAATTGGATACTAAGGCACACCTTACTGCCCAAGTCTGGAGATCACAAGATGATCAGAGGCCATGCTATCAACTTGCTACATGTGTTTGATGTGCCTCAGAAGTTCAAGGTGATGAGCCTCATAGTGGGAACAATCAAGAGGACTGCAGCAGATCAGAAGAGGAGTTGCGGATACGCCCCTCAAATTTAGGAGCTCATCAACTCCAAGATGGGCACGGGTATATATCTATTGGACAAGGAACACCTGCCCATCCGTCCAGATTTCGAGGACAATCAAGTTGTCATGACTGAGAACGAGCCATCATCTGCCCAAGCATTTGCAAAGAAGGAGAAGGCGAGGAAGGAGAAAGCTACCAAGATGCCTACTCAAGAGGAGGCATCTGAGTATTTCTTGAAGACTAAACAAGAGCAGCTTGGTTACTTAATTGCATCCACGCTGAGGATTGAGCAAAGTCTGGCCACCCTCACTCAGAATCAGCAGAGCCTAGAGAGAATCATGGAACAGAAGTTCTATGACTTGGATGTCAAGGTAATGGAAGTTCAGTCTGCAGTGGAGCAGCTCCAGGAGGACATGCAGGAGAGGAGAGGTAGGACTACCACTCATGCCTTTTCCAGAGTGCCACGAGGCCCGAGGTCATCTGCCGTGCCAGTTGCTGACACCAGAGCCACCACTTCAGCACCAGCTACAGCCTCAGCTCCAGCGTCTACTTCAGCTCCAACTCCAGCGTCTACTTCAGCATCTACCGAAGCCTTCGTCCTTGGAGTGATCCGGACTCCACCACCACCAGAAGATCAAGCCTGAGCGTCGATCTAGTGCTATGCATTTTCTAGGAACTTTTTGGTAACTTGTTGCCAAAGGGGGAGAAGATGTATAGATCATAGGCTTCGAGAGAGAGTGTTGCTTTTCTCTCTTGCTTTATTTGGTGGTTTTTCGAACTTGTTTGCTTTTGAGTGCACTACGTCATTATTTGTGAGACATTGATGATCATGTGTTTGATCATAAGCTACACTTAATGCTTGCTTATTGCTATTATCCTATCTATCTTGTGTGATCATTCACTATTGGTGATGAGTGCATGTATTTCATTCTTATCATTTTAAGCGCTCCACCAAGATGTATGTGACATGGAAGAGTAACCCATGACTCTAACTCTTTGTGCATTTGCAGTCCAAAGCAAATTTTAAATATGCACAAATTTAGGGGGAGCTCTTACTTATCACATACTTCTCAAAGCGACGATATATTTCATGCTTATTATCATTTGTCGAAGCTTTGATCTATATGTTGTCATCAATTACAAAAAAGGGGGAGATTGAAAGTGCAACTATCCCTAGGTGGTTTTGGTAATTCATAACAACATATAGCTCATTGAGCTAATGCTATTCCAAGATGATTATTTCAGGAAAGCTCAATGATTGGCATGGCATGGATGTGAAAGTGGAACCCTCAAAATGCTAAGGACAAAGGATTGGCTCAAGCTCAAAAGCTCAAGACTCTTCATTTTATATTTTAGTGATCCAAGATCACATTGAGTCTTTAGGAAAAGCCAATACTATCAAGGAGGGATGAGGTGTTGCTTAATGAGCCTCTTGCTTCATGTGCTTAGTGATATGCTCCAAAACCCTCAACTACTTTCCCATATCCACATATGACCTAAACCCTAAGCTAAACTCGGTCCTACCGATTCTTCCTATCCGGCGCCACCGAGTTTCACTTGTCATTAGCCACTGCCAAACCCTAGCAATTCGGTCCTACCGATAAGGATCTCGGTCTCACCGAGATGGGGTTGCAAACTCTCTGTTTCCCTTTCGTAACTTTTCGGTCTCACCGAAAGAGCGAATCGGTCCCACCGAGATTGCAATGTAAACTCAGTGTTTCCCCTTTGTAACTTTTCGGTCTCACCGAGTTCCACTTGGTCTCACCGAAAGAGCAAATCGGTCCCACCGAGTTTGCCTGACCAACTCTCTGGTTAGCTAATTACCAAATTCGGTCTCACCGAGTTTGTGTAATCGGTCTCACCAAGATTACGTTATGCCCAAACCCTAACCTATCGGTCCTACCGAGTTGCATGTCAGTCCCACCAAAAATCTCTAACGGTCACTAGGTTTACATTTTCGGTCCGACCGAGTTTATTGATTCGGTCCCACCGAGATTGGAAAAGTGTGTAACGGTTGGATTTTGTGTGGAGGCTATATATACCCCTCCACCTTCTTCTCATTCGATGAGAGAGCCATCAAAACACACACACCATTCCAACTCATATGTTCTGAGAAAGAACCACCTACTCATGTGTTGAGACCAAGACATTCCATTCCTACCATATGAATCTTGATCTCTAGCCTTCCCAAGTTGCTTTCCACTCAAATCTTCTTTCCACCAAATCCAAATCCTATGAGAGAGAGTTGAGTGTTGGGGAGACTATCATTTGAAGCACAAGAGCAAGGAGTTCATTACCTACACACCATTTGTTACTTCTTGGAGAGTGGTGTCTCCTAGATTGGCTAGGTGTCACTTGGGAGCCTCCGACAAGATTGTGGAGTTGAACCAAGGAGTTTGTAAGGGCAAGGAGATCGCCTACTTCGTGAAGATCTACCGCTAGTGAGGCAAGTCCTGTGTGGGCGATGGCCATGATGGGATAGACAAGGTTGCTTCTTCGTGGACCCTTTGTGGGTGGTTGCTTCTTCGTGGACCCTTCGTGGGTGGAGCCCTGTGTGGACTCGCGCAACCGTTACCCTTGGGTGGAGCCCTGTGTGGACTCGCGCAACCGTTACCCTTCGTGGGTTGAAGTCTCCATCAACGTGGATGTAGGATAGCACCACCTATCCGAACCATGGGAAAAACATCCGTGTCTCCAATTGCGTTTGAATTCTCCAAACCCTTCCCTTGACATTCTTGCAAGTTGCATGCTTTACTTTCCGCTGCCTATATACTCTTTGCATGCTTGCTTGAATTATGTGATGATTGCTTGACTTGTCCTAAATTAGCTAAAATCTGCCAAGAACTAAAATTGGGAAAAGGTTAAGTTTTTATTTGGTCAAGTAGTCTAATCACCCCCCTCTAGACATACTTTTGATCCTACACATGCGCAAGGGGATCCAGAATGGAGTTACAAGTGATGATTTCAGGACTTTGAAGCCACCATAAGGAGTGCATGAAGTCTTGGACGAAATATACAAGATGCCACTTCATAAATTTCGTCCATAGGCTATTCTAGGTGCTGCGTCACCTTATTATTGGGCCAGGCCCATGTATTTTCGAAATACTTGAGTATAGGCTGTTTTTAGAGTCTGTATGTGTGGGGAAACAAGAGTTAGGGTTGGTTTCGGACCTCTCCTCCAACGGTCACGAAATTCCCCCCCTCTTTCTCCATATATACAACCCTTAGGGCATCGTTGAGACTTTGGGTTTTGTTTAGATTAAAAGTTCGCCATAGTTGCAACTTCGCGTACTTCATTTGTGTCCAACGACCAGACCAAGACGTCACAGAACCCCACCTTCATCAATAAAGCTTTCCTCTTATTTTCGCAATATCCAAATTGCAATTTCAATTTCTTGCTTGTTCTTCGATGCTTGCAGGAAATAGACCCTCGTGGTCAGGTTGATCATGCTCTGGCGTGGTCAATAACCTCTCGGAGTTGGTTTAGCGATTGCTAAGGCACGACGTCCTCGCACGTTCGTAGTCGGATCGTCAAAGTCGACTTCCACCAAAACGATAGCCACCATCTCATCGAAAGATCGGGCCCCTCGCCTCTATCAGGGTCGGTCGTCCAATGGTCGTCGGTCGTCCGGGTGGCGTCGGACGTCCGTGGGTTTGGTCTCGGGTGTGAAGACGCTGGTCGTCTGGAGGGGGCCGATCGTCCGATGCCTGGAGGTCATCGGACGTCCGGTCCAGGCCGGTCGTCCGGAGCCTGTAGCTTCTCCTGCATCTCTTCTTCTTCTCCGTCTTCGCGTCCACCTTCCTCTTCTTCTTCTCCTTGCTCCTTAGCTTCTCCATGATACCTGAGTATGCACAATGTATCCATATGATGTAGTAGCCATGTCTCATGTGTATCAGAGTGGAAATGTGAGAGGAGAGATGTCACCTCGGTTTCAAGAGCTCTTGCACATGCTCGTGTCATGGGTCCAAGAGGTGTCAAAGGAGATGTGGTTGGGTCCATGGGGATGGACTTGGGATGCTCCGCATCATCTCCCCTCCCTTGGGGAAGATCCGTCCTCGGATCAAATTCTTCATCACCATGGAAGGGAGAGAGATCTTTGACGTTGAAGATGTCGCTCACATTGTACTTGTTGCGTGGGAGGTCGATCTTGTAAGCGTTGTCGTTGTATCGTGCGAGCACCTTGAAAGGTCCATCCGCTCATGGTCGAAGCTTGGACTTGCGTTCTTGTGGAAAGCGATCCTTGCGAAGGTGTAGCCACACGAGATCACCAATGTTGAAGACCATATGTTGCTTGTTGAAGTTGAGCTTGGTCGCAAGGCGTTGAACTTGGCGCTCGATGGTGTTTCTTGTATCTTCATGCACCTTCTTGAGATGTGTCACTCGTGCACTTGCGTCCAAATTGATGCGCTCTTGGAGTGGTAGAGGAAGAATGTCCAATGGTGACAATGGGTTGAATGCATAGACGACCTCGAAGGGGGACTTGCCGGTTGTTGAGTGTCTGGCTCGGTTGTAGGCGAACTCGGTGATTGATAGGCACTCCTCCCACTCCTTGATGTTCTTCTTGATGAGTAATCGTAGTAGAGCGAAGAGTGTGTGGTTGGTCACCTCCGTTTGACCATCAGTTTGAGGGTGGTAAGCCATGGAGAAGAGTAGCTTGATTCCGAGCTTGGCGCATAAGGTCTTCCAAAAGAAGGTTAGGAACTTGACGTCGCGGTCCGAGACGATCATCTTTGGCACTCCATGTAGACGCAATATTTCCCTACAAAAGAGATTAGCAACATGTGAAGCATCGTCTATCTTGTTGCAAGGAATAAAATGTGCCATTTTTGAGAAACGGTCCACAACGACAAATACCGAATCTTTCCCATTTCGAGTCCTAGGCAAACCAAGTACAAAGTCCATGCTAATGTCTTCCCATGGTTGGTATGGAGTTGGTAAAGGCATATAGAGGCCATGAGATTGTGCTTTTGACTTAGCTTTGCGACATGTAGAGCAACGATTGGTGAATTGATTGACGTCGTGAAACATCTTTGGCCAAAAGTAGTTCTTCAAGAGCGTAGCGAACGTGTTGTCTCGTCCAAAGTGTCCCATTAAGCCTCCTCCATGAGATTCCTGCAAAAGCAACAAATGAAGAGAAGACTCGGGGATGCAAAGTTTGTTAGCTCTCATAAGATATCCATCTTTGATGTAATAGCTTTCCCAAGAAGTGTGCGACAAACACTTGGCATAAGGATTAGCAAAAGTTGCATCATGCTCATACAAGTCTTTGATATGCTCAAATCCAATGACATCCAATTCAAGTTGAGTCACAAGCATGCATATGCGAGAAAGGGCATCCACTACAATGTTTTCTTTGCCCTTAATGTACTTGATGACATAAGGAAAAGACTCAATAAATTCACTCCATTTAGCACGACGCTTGTTCAACTTGGTTTGACCCTTAAGATATTTGAGAGTCTCATGATCGGCATGAATGATAAACTCATGGGGACGAAGGTAATGTTCCCATTCATGTAAAACTCGTACTAAAGCATATAGCTCTTTGTCATAGATGGGGTAATTAAGTTGCGCTCCGAAAAGTTTCTCACTAAAGTAAGCTATGGGGCGCTTCTCTTGCGTTAACACACCTCCTATGCCATTACCACTAGCATCGCAATGAATCTCAAAAGGCTTGTTGAAGTTGGGTAAAGCAAGCACGAGAGCATGAGTAAGCAAATTCTTAAGATCATTGAATGCGGTATCTTGGGATGGTCCCCAAACAAAAGGCGCATTCTTCTTTCTCAAAGCATGCACGACGATAGAAACCCGCAAGGCCAAGAAAACTACGCACTTGATGCAAGTTGGTTGGTTGTGGCCAAGTCTTGATAGCATTGATCTTGGACTCATCAACATGAACACCCTTAGAAGAAACAACAAAACCCAAGAAAACGAGCTTATCAACGCCAAAAAGGCATTTCTCCATATCAGCATAGAGTTGCTCTTTTCGAAGAGTTTGTAAAACGGTTCGAACATGGGTGACATGATCTTTAAGAGATTTGCTATAAACAAGGATATCATCAAAGTAGACCACAACAAATATACCAATGTAAGGGCGAAAGACATGATTCATAAGACACATAAAAGTACCTGGTGCTTCCGATAGACCCATAGGCATGACTAACCACTCATACAAGCCAAACTTGGTTTTGAAAGCGGTTTTCCATTCATCACCCTCTTGTATGCGGATAGTAACCACTCTTAAGATCAATTTTCGAAAAGATAGTGGCACCACTAAGTTCATCAAGCATATCGTCAAGGCATGGAATGGGATACCTATATCGAACGGTGATAGCATTGATAGGTCTACAATTGGAGCACATGCGAAAGCTACCGTCACGTTTTGGCACAAGAATGACCGGGACGGCACAAGGGCTCAAACTTTCACGCACATGTCCATGGTCTATAAGATGCTTTACTTGCCTTTGTATTTATTTGGTTTCTTCGGGGTTGACATGGTAGGGAGATTTGTTCAGAAGTGGTGCTCCGGGGATGAGGTCGATGCGGTGCTCAATTCCTCATAATGGAGGTAGTCCCGGAGGTAGCTCATCTGGGAAAACATCTTGAAATTCCTGCAAAAGAAAAGATAACACTAGACAAAGAGTGTGAGAAGTGTTAGTTTGTGGTGCATTGTCCTTGCACACGATGGGTTCTCACACACTCCTTGTTGGGGATATTACGACTGGACGTAAACTGGTCAGGGGTAACCGGATTAACTTTATGAAGATTAGAAGCCCATGAAGATGTAAGAATGATGGCGCTTTATGAAGGCCCAAGGCCCAGAGGCGAGTTAAGGCCTGTAGATGTAAACCGACCTTATTATGTAACTTGCATTGTAAGATAGGAAGGGTAGAGATCGAACCGGACACGTTTATGATCCGGCTTCGGGATTCTGTAAACTGGCGGGCATCAACCTATGTATATAAAGGGACGACCCGACAGCGGTTCAAGGATGACAGACAACAACTTGAGAGCCAGACAAAGCGGATTCACTCCCTGGCCTTCGAAACCCTAGCAATACCAATCACAACTAGACGTAGGCTTTTACCTTCATCGAAGGGGCCGAACTAGTATAAACTCCCCGTGTCCCCTTGTCCGGTTTAACCCCTTTAAGCTAAACCATTGCGATGGCTCCATGACTAAGTCCTTTCACAAGGACATCTGCCGTGACAAACCCACGACAGTTGGCGCCCACCGTGGGGCTATCACACGATGGTTTCGAGTTCTTGAAGGGCAGCTTTGATGGACTCAAGGGATATGCTGTGGGCCAGATGACGAAGAGTCGTCGCGGCAAGCTCTACATCGACAACGCGGGATGGGGTCCTGAGGCCGATTCAATCGAATACGGATACCAGGTCCCCTTTGGTGGGATTCATGTCTTCATCGGCAAGATTGGCGAACCGGCCCCTGAGCCGGACAACTGCACCGACGTCATCGAGACGGCTCAGCGTGCAAGCCCTTCGCCGGTTCAGCCCGTGGCGAAGCATGTTTTCGTAGGCGTCATTGATGGAGCAGAATACGAGGATGGACTGGCGTCCGATGGAGAAACCATTGTCTGTTCCGACGACAAGTCTTCCGGAGAAACCGAGTCGCTCTATGAGTTGCAGGATGGCCGGATTGATGGAGGATCCAAGGGCAACAGTATTCCGGACTCCCTTGATCTGCCGAACCAGGCCGCTATCTTCATGGCCGGTACACAGTCGGCGCCTCATTCGTCAGCTGCCGCAGCAATACTCTCTGGTTCAACAACAGCCACGCCGCCAGGGGCAGGAAGCTCTGTGCCGCCCACGGCTCAAGTCCTGTCGGACTTGTTCGATGCTTTAGCAACATTGATGGCCGCAGAGGTGGATGCAGTGGCCCGGGATCATCACAACGTGGAGATTGCAAAGGTGAAGGATCAAATTGCTCAGGCTAAAGTGGACCTAGCGGCAGAGAACGCTAGGATGGCTACGGAATGGGCTGAGTTGGAAGCCCAGGCCTACCGGATTAGGCTGGATCAGAACGCTTCCGAAGAGGTCATGAGGAGAAGGTACCGATCGCATCTCCCGTCAGGTTACGAACCACGAAATCTCTTCAATACGCCAGGAGCAAGCACTAGTAACCAACCAATATTAAACCGGACGAAGGTGCCAGGAACAGGAGCACCGGTTCAACCGCGCGTGATGGACCCACCTCGTCAGAACAACATTGTGCCGCAGTATGTTCCAACACCTCCTGGGCATTACTCCAACCCGTTGGACAACATTGTGGCTGCCGCTTCACGCTTGGCAGCCCTCTCAACTGACGGTGAATCACCAGTTGCGATTGAGGCATGTTGGGCCAGAGATCTCCTTCAAACAGCGCTAAATCAGCAGCAGGCATATTCGCACAGTCGTGAGAGGATTCATTCCACTCCCCATCCAAGCCGGAGCTATAGCAGACAGGTTGAGGATGAACCGGCCGTGTCAAGCAGTGCACGTCGCCGTAATTCGCGCGAGGACACAACCCAGCAGGGGGAGGTGCTAATGCGCAGGATGTGGTAGACCATGGCCGCGCGCGTCGAGAGGCCGAGTTAGCAGCTCTGCACGGAGCCCGTAACCTACTCCGGTTCACCCTACTGTTTCAATGGAGCCAGGTGTGGTGTTCAGTTCCTTAGGGGTGCCGTGTCTTACTCCCGCTTTGCGTAATGTGAGACTGCCCAAGGATTTCAAAGGACCTCGTAAGGTGCCCAATTACACCGCCGATCTACAGCCAGAAGCATGGGTTGAAAGCTACGAGATGGCAATGGAGATGCTAGATGTGGATGAAGCGGTATGTGCTAAATACTTTACCATGATGTTGGAAGGAACAACTCATACTTGGTTGAAGAGCTTACCAACTAACTCTGTCGGATCATGGGCTGAATTGAAGCACCGGTTTATCCAGAACTTGAAAGATACTTGTAAGCAACCCATGTCCATTGTGGATCTGGCCGCTTGTTTCCAAGAGGAGGGGGAGTCCACGACCCATTGGGTCAAGCAGGTCTTAGCGATTTTGCATTCATCGGATCGTATCAATGAAGATACCGCAGTGCTGATGTTGGAGGGAAATTGCCATTTTCTGCCGCTCAAACATAAGTTAGAAAGGCTCAAACGTCACTGCAATGATATGTCAACGCTTATGGCTGCTTGGTTAAGTACGCCGATTCAGATAATACCAAAGACCCTGACTCAGAGGAGGACAAATCGGGGAAAGGGAAAAAGAACGGCAACGCCAAGGGTCAGCAACATAATCCGGCAGGCCATGGGAACAGTGGTAAGCACAAAGCAGACAACATCTTGGACTTTGTTGCTAACACCAATGCTCAGGAGAATGGCCAGTGCCGTAAGGGCAAGCATCCCCAGAGGGGCGGAGGTTCAGGCCCCAATTTGGAGCGCCTGTTAAATCAACCTTGTCCAAAGCATGGATCAAAGGAGAAGCCGACGTCGCATCTTTGGAATGATTGTTATATCATGCGAGATTTCAAGAACTCCAATATGTTCCAGTACGATAATGGTCCACCTAGCAGTTCAGGAGGTGGTTTCCACGGGCCGGGTTATGGAGGTGGCAGTTCTGGTTCAGGATTTCAGGGTAATCAAACCGGACACATCAATCAAGGGCACCAACGCAACCAGGGAGGTTACAACCATCAAGGCAACCAGCAGCAGCAGCAGTCGGGTTATCAGAGCAATCCTAAGCAGCTAAATAGTGGGCAATATCATGTCTTCACCACTAGCTTGTGTAAGCGTGATCAGAAGCTTCACAAGAGGGCAGTAAACTCTGTTGAACCGGCGGTGCCTCAGTATTTGCGCTGGTCTGGGCAACCCATTTTGTGGAGTAGAGAGGATCACCCACCCCGGATTGACAATCTGGGTCACTTGGCCTTAGTGGTGGCCCCTCAAGTTGGGGGATACAAGTTCACTAAGGTACTCATGGACGTGGGAAGTAGTATCAACATTCTATATTATGATACATTTCGCCGTATGGGGTTGACAGATAAGAATCTTAAACTGTCAAGTATCGTTTTTCATGGTGTGGTGCCTGGCAAGTCTGCATATCCAGTGGGCAAGATAGCCTTAGAGGTGGCTTTTGGAGATGATTATGATTCAAGGTCAGAAACATTGACTTTTGAGGTGGTGAAAATCAAAAGTCCGTACCATGCTTTGTTTGAGCGGCCGGCTTATGCTAAATTCATGGCGAGGCCGTATTATTTTTATCTACAACTTAGAATGCCAGATCATAAGGGGACTATCACAGTACACGGGAGTAGAAATATCACTTTGGAGTGTGAGGAAGGTGATGCGGCTTATGCTGAGTCAGTTTGTGCCACGAAGGAGCTGAAGTTCTATAAGGAGCAAGTTGATCCGGCAGATATGACCTCTTTGAAAAAGCCAACTACAGAACATGATGCGGCATTGAAATTCAAATCGGCCACAGACACTAAGATGATTGATTTTGTTCCTGGCGATTCATCCAAGCAGTTCAGCATCAGCGCTAACCTGGATCCCAAATAGGAAAGCGCGCTCATCGAGTTCATCCGTGAGAACCGGGACATCTTTGCATGGAAACCTTTTGACATGCCAGGTGTACCGAGGGAACTCGCTGAACACACACTTAACATTGATCCTAAGTTTAAACCGGTCCGGCAGTTTCTTCGCCGCTTCAATGAAGAAAGGCGCAAGGCTATTGGTGAGGAGGTAGCTCGCTTGTTGGCCGCAGGGTTTATAGTGGAAGTCTTTCACCCAGAGTGGTTGGCTAATCTGGTGCTGGTTCTTAAGAAAAACGACACTTGGCGTATGTGTGTGGATTACACAGATTTGAACAAGGCTTGTCCTGCAGACCCCTTTGCCGTCCCTCGTATTGATCAGATCATTGATGCTACGGTGGGTTGTGACCGTTTGTGTTTTTTGGATGCTTACTCTGGTTATCATCAGATCAAAATGGTAGTTAAGGACCAGGAGAAGACAGCTTTCATCACTCCCTTTGGAGCCTTCTGCTATGTCCCCATGCCCTTTGGGCTCAAGAGTGCCCAGGCGACTTATCAATGCTGTGTTTAGAATTGTCTTCATAAGCAGATTGGGCGCAATGTTCATGCATATGTGGATGATATTGTGATAAAATCCAGAAATGAGGAAACATTGATAGATGACTTGAGAGAAACCTTTGACAACCTCCGGGTTTATAAGATGATGCTCAATCCGGAGAAGTGTGTCTTTGGTGTTCCGGCAGGCAAACTCTTGGGTTTTCTGGTGTCAAATAGAGGCATTGAGGCTAATCCGGAAAAAATTTCAGCAATTACATCTTTGGCTAAACCGGTGTGTATCAATGACGTTCAACGTCTGGCCGGCCGGATTGCGCTTTGATCCAATTTATCAGTCGTCTTGGGGAGAAGGCTATCCCTTTATATCAGATGCTCAAGAAAACAGATAATTTTGTCTGGAGCGAGGCAGCTGATAAAGCGTTTGAGGATCTGAAGAGGCAGTTAGCTGAACCGCCTGTGCTTGCAGCACCGATCGATAAGGAGCCGTTATTGCTATATGTGACTGCTAATGCCCGAGCTGTTAGCGTGGCTATTGTGGTGGAACACAAGGAAGCTGGCAAGGAATATCCAGTTCAACGTCCGGTTTATTATATCAGTGAGGTGCTCATTGAGTCAAAGCAGAGGTATCCACATTGGCATAAGCTGGTGTATGGAGTGTTTATGGCAAGCCGGAAGCTTAAACACTATTTTCAGGGCCATCCCATCATAGTGGTTAGTTCAGCCCCTCTGGAAGATATCATTCAAAACAGAGAAGCAACGGGCCGGATTGCCATGTGGGCTATTGAGCTTGGACCTCACGGGCTCAAATATATACCTCGCACAGCGATCAAATCCCTGGCACTCGTGGACTTCATCAATGATTGGACAGAATTGTAGGCATCAGAGGAGAAGCCAGATAATACGTACTGGACTATTCACTTTGATGGATCCAGACAATTGGAGGGCTCGGGGGCTGGAGTCATACTAACTTCCCCAAGAGGTGACAAGTTTTGTTATGTCCTCCGTTTAATGTTCCCTTGTACTAATAATGCAACTGAGTATGAGGCTTTGCTCCACGGTCTGCGGATGGCTAAGGAAATGAACTTAAGCCGGGTCAAGTGCTTTGGGGATTCAGATCTGGTGGCCCAACAGGTGTCTGGCACTTGGGATTCTAAAGACCCACTCATGGCTGCATATCGACGAGAGGTGGACACAATGGCTGGTCACTTCAAGGGTTATCAGGTGGACCATATAGACCGGCGAAAGAATGAAGCGGTGGGCGCTTTAAGTCGCCTTGGTTCTCAGCGTAAACTGGTTCCACCCAATGTCTTTCTTGACGTATTGCATAATCTGTCAGTCAAGGTACCAACAGAGGAAGAGTTGGCTATTCCTGATCCGGAGGCTCAATTGGTGGCGGCTTTGCATGTCATACCAGATTGGACAATCCCGTATCTAGCTTACATGAACCGGGGCGAGTTACCGGGCGATGAAACCTTGGCTCGGCAGATAATCCGGTGTTCGAAGTCCATGACCATACTCAACGAGGAGTTACATCATTACAGCGTTTCAGGAGCAATTCAGCGTTGTGTCTCTCCTCAAGAGGGTTGTGAGATTTTGCGAGAAATCCATGAAGGGGATTGTGGTCACCACGCTGGTTCAAAGTCTTTGGTTGCTAAAGCTTTTCGCCACGGTTTTTACTGGTTAACAGCTCATGCTGATGCGGAGGATTTGGTCAAGAGATGTGACGGTTGTCAAAAATTCGCACGCCATGCTCACATTCCGGCTCAGGAGTTGAGGATGATTCCAATAACTTGTCCGTTTGCGACTTGGGGGCTCGATATGGTTGGACCCTTCAAGCGATCTAAGGACAAAAAGACCCACTTGTTAGTAGCAGTTGATAAATTCATCAAATGGGTGGAAGCAGAGCCAGTCAGTAAGTGTGATGCGGCCACGGCGGTTCAATTCATCAAAAAGGTGATATTCCGGTTTGGCTTTCCACATAGTATCATCACTGATAATGGTACTAATCTGTCAAAGGGAGAGATGGAGGAGTTCTGCTAACGTCAGCACATCCGTCTTGATATAGCATCAGTGGCTCACCCCCAATCTAATGGTCAAGCAGAGAGGGCAAATCAAGAAATTTTGAGAGGTATTAAACCCCGGCTTATGGTTCCTTTGAAGCGGACACCAGGTTGTTGGGTGGAGGAATTACCTTCTGTGTTATGGAGTATCAACACCACACCTAACAGATCAACGGGTTACACGCCTTTTTTCATGGTTTATGGAGTGGAGGCGGTTCTCCCTAGTGACATCCGTCACGCCTCGCCCCGTGTGGCGGCTTACGTTGAAGCGGATAACGAGACAGCTCGTCAGGATTCTCTGGACTTGTTAGATGAGGAGCGTGATCTTGCAGCAGCACGTTCAGCGATTTATCAACAGGATCTCCGACGTTATCACAGCCGCCGGGTTAAGACCAGAACCTTTCAAGAGGGTGATTTGGTGCTCCGGCTCATCCAGGATCAAACTGATATGCACAAATTATCCCCACCTTGGGAAGGACCTTTTGTGGTCAACAAGAATCTGCACAACGGGTCATACTATCTGATGAGGACATGACTACCTTGGATATGACCAAAAATATTGCATATATGCATATTTGTCAGGTGATTTCTAGTGCAAACTATTCAATAATCTATTTATGTTATCCAGAACAAAAATACTTCACACACTTTTGTGTTTTGTCTAATTGCAGGTGTATGGGACATTTGTACAATCCACATATGAAGATAAGGAAGAAAGAGATGTTTATTTGCTGTCCAAAAAGTTCTCTCACGTCACTTTTGGCCCAAGAGAAGATAGAGTCCAAGTCTCTCACGTTCTGGATTCAGATTCGGACTGCACAGACACACCTGACTCAAAACGCACACAAGTTTTTCATACGGACTCCGAATTGGGTGATTCTTTTTTTGTTGGAAACTAGATTTCGTGCACTTTCCAACCCAATTGGAATCACCTTCAAATTCGTCCGGAGCGTTGAGTTGTGGACGAAACAATCTGATGCTGCAGCAGAATCCGAGTCAAACTACAAGTCCAAAGGTGTTACATCACCTCCACTTGGGCCCATTGGCCTTGTACGACCTAGATTTAGTTTTAGGCTGCCTTGGGACGTTCTCCCACCTCCTTGACTGCCACCCCTTGCTCCTATATAAGTAGATCCATCTAGTAGCTTTTTCTTAGGATTTGTTTAGTTAAAAGTTAGCCATTGCAACTTCGTGTGCTTCGTTTGTGTCCAACGACCAGACCAAGATCACTTTTCGGATCCCCACCATTATCAATACTTCATACATATTCGCGATATTCAGATTGCTTTTATCATATTCTTGCTTGTTCTTCGATTGCTTGCAGGAATAGACCTTCGTGGTCAGGTTGATCGTGTTCCGGCGTGGTCAATAACCTCTCGGAGTTGGTTTAGCGATTGCTAAGGCACAATGTTGTTGCATGTTTGTAGTCGGATCGTCAAAGTCGTCTCCACCAAATCGATAGTTATCATCTCATCGAAAGATCGGGACACCCCGCCTCTATCAAGTGGTATCAGTTTTCAGGTTGCTCGGTGAGAATTTTCAGTTTTTCCTAGATTAGATTTATTTTCTTACCTATTGTCCAAGAAAAAGCCACAAAACAAAAGTTAGATCTATTCATCCTTTGTCCTAGCCAGACTGAGCCTTTGCAATTTTCTTTTCATTGTTTGCATTATTGAATTATCGGTTGCATTGCCGTGTCGAGTTGCTGGTCTTAGTGTCTAGTTCCTTTAGAGTTTCGAGTTCTGTTCATATTAGTCACGCAGCCGCTGCATCATTATCCCATCCGCTGTCCACCATCCCATCCACCAATTTCCACCACATGCTACGCACTGTTTATTGTCATAATCATAGTTGAGGTCACTCACATCTTCGCCTGATCGAATCTGCATCTTATCTAGTTTGTCTTGGAAAGAGGGAGAAAAAGAATATAAAGAAAAAAAGAGAGAAAAAAGGAAAGAAAAAAAAGAAAAAGAGGGAGAAGAAAAAGAAAAAAAAAGCGTGAGAAAAAAAAGAGAGAAGAAAAAAAAATTGGATCTATCTAGAATCAATCTCGTACCTGAATTCGCATTGGAATCTGTTTTGCGCACTGTTCAGTAAAACAGGTGTATCTTCCTCATATGAAGTCCGTTTTGGCTCCATGAGTACTCAAATTGAAGATAGCGACGAGCCGCATCTAAATAGTTGCAGAAGCTTTTTCAATATTTGACACCTCAAAATCGGCTTCGAAATAGGTGTTTTTGCCCTCTGAAGTTCGTGAACACAGCTTGTTCCAATTTTTTAGGCCAGTTTTAGAATTCTTTGACTCCTCATATCAACTCGGAATTGAGTGATTCTTTTTGCATTGGAAAGCTTGAGTTAGTAGCATTCTTTGAAAGAATTTATCAGAAAATTGTCTCAAACTTTTCAAGAGGAAAGTTGGAGAGAGAGTTGTTGTATATCCTGCTTGGCAATTGTTTTTCATCATTATCTTCACTGCCGTTGTGATCTTCACTTATATCTTGCTGTCAAGAGCTACTTAGTATCCTTCAATGATGCTAGTTGTGCTACGCCATGACCTCATTAGTGTTCTAGGCTCGCGTCTCTAGTCCGTCTAGCCTAGGACCAGCACAGTACCGTCGTTGAGCGTTTATTCAACATTGCATCTTTGAATTGATTATTGCTAATCTTTTGCTACCATATATAGCCAACCCAGCTCCACATATTTCTACACCGTGTATACGTATGCTCCCCTGGCAATCGCTTTACTCAATATTCGGAGTTACTTGACACCGCTGGTTGCCGATCACCGCCTGCTGCATGGTAAGAACTTGTAAGACATTGATATTTGCTTTACTGTGAGCGTTTTACCACCACATCCTAGTAGTTATAGGAACATTATTTTTGGGTTTTGTTTCTTGTTCTACTAATCATGACAGGATCCAGAGTCAATTCATGGGCTTTGTCGATCGCGGGAGACGTGCCACCACCTTTGCAAATACCACAACCGTCACGAGAGGTGCACAAACATCTAAATGCACATGATCAGGTTAATGTATCTATACCACCATTTAATGGCCGTTTTAAACCTGCTTTATATATTGAATGGGAGTTCAACATAAAAAATATATTTGCTTCCCATAATTTCGATGAACATAAAAAGGTTAAGGTTGCGGTTGGTTCTTTCACTGGTTATGCTTTGGTTTGGTGGAGTGAATATTGTCGGTTACACCCTGATTATATACCTACTACTTGGGATGATTTGAAACTTGCCATGCGACATACTTTCGTCCCTGCTTATTATACTCGTGACATGATTAAGAAGTTGCAACACTTAAAACAAGGTAGTGAAACTGTAACAAAATATTATGATGATTTACAAACTACCTTGTTGCATTCCTCTTTAGAAGAAAGTGAAGATGATTTTATGGATAGATTTTGGGGAGGATTAAACCGAGATATTCAAGAGATACTAATTCATGAAGAGTGTTATCCTATGGACCATTTGTTTCATCTTGCTTGCAAAGCTGAACATGAAATAAAACGACGTGTTGGCCACGAGGAGAACAAGCGCACGGTGCACATTCCAAGAGTTGATATGATTGTTCCTTCAACTACTAGGCATACTATGACAACCACATCCGTTGTTGTCAGGACTACATCACCTCCACCATGTGACACATCGCCCCGAGAGTGGCTACATCATCTGAGTTGATCATAAGAGGTAATGACAAAGGTACTGATCTTCCATCTCTACATGAGAATGATGAATGCCTTGTAAATTTGAATGCACCATCTGATGAGCTACCCACTACTTTGATCACACCACCTATTTTAGAGGACTACATTGATAATTTGACTTTGCCATGTGATCAAACAACTGAAATACCAACAATTTTGAGTGCACCCATTGAATTAACTATTGATGCAAAAGAACCAATGTTTAATCATTTTGATATGACCTCTAATCTTGGTGATGATTCTGTGTTGAATGACTTATTGCATGTTTGCTTATTTAAGCATATTGTAGCATGTAAATTTGATGCAAGTAAGGTTTATTCACCAATGTTGGGATGGTTTAATGATGAACATTGTCAATCTTTTGAAATGAATAAGAGCTTCACTTATATGTGCAAACTGAGTTGCAATATTTTCATGCCTTTTACTTCTTGTGCTAATTTTTTGGCTTTAGATTTTATGAACTATGCAAGTTACTCATCTATTCATGTGTCATATATGCAAAAATTAAGGGAAGTAAAAATGGATGACATATACATATACAACATGTACACCTTGTCTCTTTTGTTAGCCACATTTCAGATTAAGCAACGCCGAGGATGGCTTTATTTTCAAGAAGGGGAGGATGATGAGGACATGACTACCTTGGATATGACCAAAAATATTGCATATATGCATATTTGTCAGGTGATTTCTAGTGCAAACTATTCAATAATCTATTTATGTTATCCAGAACAAAAATACTTCACACACTTTTGTGTTTTGTCTAATTGCAGGTGTATGGGACATTTGTACAATCCACATATGAAGATAAGTAAGAAAGAGATGTTTATTTGCTGTCCAAAAAGTTCTCTCACGTCACTTTTGGCCCAAGAGAAGATAGAGTCCATGTCTCTCACGTTCTGGATTCAGATTCGGACTGCACAGACACACCTGACTCAAAACGCACACAAGTTTTTCATACGGACTCCGAATTGGGTGATTCTTTTTTTGTTGGAAACTAAATTTCGTGCACTTTCCAACTCAATTGGAATCACCTTCAAATTCGTCCGGAGCGTTGAGTTGTGGACGAAACAATCTGATGCTGCAACAGAATCCGAGTCAAACTACAAGTCCAAAGGTGTTACATCACCTCCACTTGGGCCCATTGGCCTTGTACGACCTAGATTTAGTTTTAGGCTGCCTTGGGACGTCCTCCCACCTCCTTGGCCGCCACCCTTTGCTCCTATATAAGTAGATCCATCTAGTAGCTTTTCCTTGGGATTTGTTTAGTTAAAAGTTAGCCATTGCAACTTCGTGTGCTTCGTTTGTGTCCAACGACCAGACCAAGATCACTTTTCGGATCCCCACCATTATCAATACTTCATACATATTCGCGATATTCAGATTGCTTTTATCATATTCTTGCTTGTTCTTCGATTGCTTGCAGGAATAGACCTTCGTGGTCAGGTTGATCGTGTTCCGGCGTGGTCAATAACCTCTCGGAGTTGGTTTAGCGATTGCTAAGGCACAACATCATTGCACGTTTCTAGTCGGATCGTCAAAGTCGTCTCCACCAAATCGATAGTTATCATCTCATCGAAAGATCGGGACACCCCGCCTCTATCACTACCTCATTGATGTTCTAGAGCACCAAGACTCGCGTAAATCGGAGGAGGAGACCAAGCGGCCATGGAACATAGCTCTTCTTCGGCCTTACTATACTTGAGCCACAGGCTCTTCATATGTACATATTTATGACGATGTATATATTATATAATAAACCAGAGCCTCCATTAAAGCGGGGTCTCTGTTCTTTTTACATCATGTGTGTGCTTACAAGAGTTTGTACTGACAAAGCGGCGTTTTCTTTTGTTAAACCGGTCTCTACAGCCGCACGGATATAAAGAAAATCACTAGGGGGCTTGGTTATATCTTAACCATAGCTACACCTCTTGATCGGTTTGAAACCACAAAGGGAAATCACTAGGGGGCTTGGTTGTTATCACACCATAGCCACACCTCTTGATAAGTGTTAAGCCAAAAAGGAAATTATGTGGGGCCAAAGAGAGTGTTGCACAAAGCACAAACCCAAACATAGGCACCCACTGAGCACAACTCACAAAGTTACTTGGGGGCTCTTTGTGCAAAAGCAACAAAGAGTTTGGAAGGACCCTTGTAATTGGCTATCAAGCCATGGCTTGGAAGCCTGGTGTATTCACCTAAAACCCCGGGTTAACCTGCCTTCATCAAGTAAGCCACTCCTGTCTAGGTAATCCTGGTATGACCCGCCGAACGTTTGACAAGTCAATCTTCTATAGACTCTGAACTTGTCAAAGTTAAAATGACAATTGGTTAATTAGAGGCCCATCTTAAAAGGCTTTGTTAAATGGTTTAACTCAGAGGCCTGGCAGCCCATGAAAAGCTTCAATTTGGAGCCTGGCAGCTCATAAAAAGCCTCGCATATTTCTTTTTTGAAACTTAGTTGCTAAGTTTTTTGACTTTATTAAGGTTTATAATGTCTTCTAATAAACTGGTGTCCTTGACCTGGCTTGGCTCTCAACTACAAGTTGTCAGTACATGATCAGTTATAAACTGGTGTTCGCTACCCCGGTCTGGTTCTGTTATAAGGAAAATATGGTGTTTATTATATACCGGTACGGTTTATTATCATAATCCGGCAAATTAAAGATGGAGTTATCACTGCTCCGGATTGGTGTTTACACCTTTACCATACAAGCAGTTGGTCAGCCAACGAGGTATGTTACACATGTTATTTTTATATACAAACTTTGGTTATCTGATAGAGGCAAAGGTGTCCCGTCTTTCGATGAGCTGATGGATATCGCTTTGGTGGAAGTCGACTTTGACGATCCGACTACGAACGTGCGAGGACGTCGCGCCTTAGCAATCGCTAAACCAACTCCGAGAGGTTATTGACCACGCCGGAGCACGATCAACCTGACCACGAGGATTTGTTTCCTGCGAGCAAACGAAGAACAAGCAAGAAACTAAGATTGCAATCTGGATATTGCGAATATAAGATGAAAGCTTTATTGATCAAGATGGGGTTCTGTGACGCCTTTGTCTGGTCGTTGAACACAAACGAAGTACGCGAAGTTGCAGCTATGGCGAACTTTTAATCTAAACAAAACCCAAAGTCTAAACGATGCCCTAAGGGCTGTATATATGGAGGAAGAGGGGGGAATTTCGTGGCCCTTGGTGGAGGGGTCCGAAATCAACCCTATCTCTTGTTTCCCCACACATACGGACTCTAAAAATAGCCTATACTTATGTATTTCGAAATTACATGGGCCTGGCCCAATAATAAGGTGACGCAACACCTAAAATAGCCCCGGGACGAAATTTATGAAGTGGCATCTTGTATATTTCGTCCAAGGCTTCATGCACCCATTATGGTGGCTTCAAAGTCCTGAAATCATCACTTGTAACTCCGTTCTTATTCCCCTTGCGCATGCCATCATCTCCATGCTTGTTCTTGCTCCAATGTTCATCCTTCTCCAAGCTAGGCCCTTCATTTGTAAGCAAAACAAATGTATCCAATTTAGGCAGCATCATATTCTCATGAACATTAGAATCATTACCAAGAAACGAAAGTACCTGGTAATTTAGTTGGCGTGCGCGAGCTCTAGTAATTGGTCCAGTATGTATAGCAGCAGGGCCTGTGGGTGTTACAATGGTATTGATGTCCTCATCATCCTCCCCTTCTTGAAATGAAGTCGTCCTCGACGGAAACTCATCTTCCTCACCCAAATAAGGCTTCAAATCTGCAATGTTAAAAGTGGGACTAACCCCAAAATCTGCAGGCAGCTCAAGTTTATATGCATTATCATTTATTTTCTCTAACACCTTAAAGGGACCATCAGCCCGTGGCATGAGCTTTGATTTGCGCAAATCAGGAAATCTATCCTTACGCAAATGTAACCAAACAAGATCTCCAGGTGCAAACACAACATGTTTTCTACCCTTATCTCCAGCAAGTTTATATTTGGCATTCATACGCTCAATGTTTTCCTTAGTTAACTCATGCATTTTTAAAATCAATTCAGCACGTTGTTTAGCATCAAAATTAACCTTCTCCGAAGATGGAAGAGGCAACAAATCAATAGGTGCACGAGGTAGGAAACCATACACAACTTCAAAAGGGCACATCTTAGTAGTAGAATGCAATGAACGATTATAAGCAAATTCAATATGAGGCAAGCATTCCTCCCACATTTTCTTATTACTCTTCAAAACAGCCCTAAGCATAGTAGACAATGTTCTATTGACTACTTCAGTTTGGCCATCAGTTTGGGGGTGACAAGTAGTACTAAAAAGCAGTTTAGTCCCCAACTTAGCCCATAAACATCTCCAAAAGTGGCTAAGAAATTTAGTATCACGATCTGAAACAATAGTATTTGGCACACCATGCAAGCGAATAATTTCACGAAAGAACAAATCAGCAACATTAACAGCATCATCACTTTTATGACATGGTATAAAGTGTGCCATTTTCGAGAATCTATCCACGACAACAAATATGCTATCCCTCCCCTTCTTTGTTCGAGGTAAACCTAAAACAAAGTCCATAGATATATCCTCCCAAGGAACACTAGGTACAGGCAAAGGCATATATAAACCATAAGGATTGAGTCGTGACTTAGCTTTTTGACATGTAGTGCAGCGAGCAATAAAACGCTCAACATCCCGTCTCATCTTTGGCCAAAAGAAATGTGTAGCAAGTACGTCCTCCGTCTTCTTCACGCCAAAGTGTCCCATTAATCCTCCTCCATGCGCCTCCTGCAACAACAAAAGACGAACGGAGCTAGCTGGAATGCATAGCTTGTTAGCACGAAACACAAATCCATCGTTAACAACAAACTTGTTCCACATTCTTCCTTCTTTACAATTCTGCATTACATCTTTAAAATCAGCATCATGCACATATTGATCTTTGATGGTCTCCAAACCAAATATTTTGAAGTCAAGTTGTGAAAGCATAGTATAGCGACGAGACAATGCATCAGCAATAACATTTTCTTTTCCCTTCTTGTGTTTAATGACATAAGGGAAAGTCTCAATGAATTCAACCCATTTAGCATGTCTACGATTCAGTTTAGCTTGACTTTTAATATGTTTCAAAGATTCATGATCAGAATGTATAACAAATTCTTTGGGCCATAAATAATGTTGCCATGTTTCTAAAGTCCGAACAAGAGCATATAATTCTTTATCATAAGTAGAATAATTCAGACTAGGCCCACTCAATTTTTCAGAAAAGTATGCAACAGGTTTGCCATCTTGTAATAACACACCTCCTAATCCAATTCCACTAGCATCACATTCAAGCTCAAAAGTCTTATTAAAATCAGGAAGTTGGAGTAAAGGAGCATGTGTCAACTTATCTTTCAATACCGTGAAGGCTTCTTCCTGTGCAGTACCCCAAAGAAAAGGCACATCTTTCTTTGTAAGCTCATTGAGAGGTGCAGCAATGGTGCTGAAATCTCTCACAAAACGCCTATAGAATCCAGCGAGGCCAAGAAAACTCCTCACTTGTGTGACCGTTTTGGGCTGCGGCCAACTCTCAATAGCTTCAATCTTGGCTTTATCAACTTCAATTCCCTGTGGAGTAACAACATAGCCAAGAAAAGATACTCGGTCGGTGCAAAAGGTGCACTTCCCAAGGTTACCAAACAAACGTGCATCACGTAGAGCAATAAAAACAGCACGTAAATGTTCCAAATGTTCTTCCAAAGATCTGCTATAAATCAATATGTCATCAAAGTAAACTACCACAAATCGTCCAATGAAAGCACGTAAAACTTCGTTCATTAATCTCATGAAAGTACTAGGTGCATTAGTTAACCCAAAAGGCATGACTAACCACTCATATAATCCAAACTTAGTTTTAAATGCTGTTTTCCATTCATCTCCCAATTTCATACGAATTTGATGGTAGCCACTACGCAAATCAACTTTGGAGAATATTGTAGAGCCACTCAATTCATCAAGCATATCATCTAGCCTAGGAATAGGATGACGATAACGAATAGTAATATTATTAATGCCTCTACAATCAACACACATACGTGATGTACCATCCTTTTTCGGCACTAGAATAATAGGAACAGCACAAGGACTAAGGGATTCGCGTATATAACCTTTGTCGAGAAGCTCTTGTACTTGACGCATAATCTCCTTCGTCTCCTCTGGATTGGTACGGTATGGTGCACGGTTTGGCAGTGAAGCACCGGGAATTAAGTCAATCTGATGCTCAATCCCTCGAATAGGCGGTAATCCCGGTGGCACGTCTTGTGGAAAAACGTCAGCGAACTCCTGCAAAATGTTAGTGACAGCAGGAGGCAAAGAGGAAGGCACGTCCTCGAATGAAAATAATGCCTCTTTGCACACAAAAGCATAGCAAACAGATTTGCTGAAATCTAGCTCATCAATATCAGATTTGGTGGCAAATAAACATGCACTTTTCAATTTAATTTCAGAAGCAACACTAGATGGTTTATTATTAGGCTTCATTTGTTGCTCAAATTCTTTTGCCACAATCTGATTTTCACTCTTATTCTTCTCCTGTTGTGCTTTATTAGCTCTATTAATATCATCTTTCAAAATGGAATCAGGAGTCATAGGAAGCAAAGTAATATTTTTATCCTTATGAACAAGAGTATAGTGATTGTTTCTACCATGGTGTACAGAATTTTTATCAAATTGCCATGGTCTACCAAGTAATAAGGAACATGCTTGCATAGGTACCACATCACAATCAACATAATCAGCATATGTAGAGATACTAAAATGCACACGAACAGTACGTGTTACCTTAACCTTGCCGCTGTTGTTGAACCATTGGATGTAGTAAGGATGTGGATGTGGTCTTGTGGTGAGAGAAAGCTTCTCCACCATCTCCATGCTAGCCAAGTTGTTGCAGCTCCCTCCGTCTATTATGACGCGCACAGAACGTTCCTTCACAACTCCCTTGGTATGGAACAAATTGTGCCTCTGATTTTGCTCAGCTTGTGTGACCTGCACACTCAAAACACGTTGAGCAACTAAACATTCATACCTGTCAGCGTCTTCAGGAGCCATGTATTGCGTCTCATGATCAGAATCATCTCCACCATGTTCTTCACGTGTAATAAGAGCCAATGTCTCCTCATCATAGTCACTAGCGGACTCATATCCACCATCCGCAGTAGCAATCATCACACGCGGAGATTTGCATTCCCTCGCATAATGACCTCCTCCCTTACAACGACGACAAATAATATCACTTGTGTGCCCTGTTGATGCCATGGAAGAAGAAGAACGCTGTGCAGGCCCCGCAGGTGCGCTCTTGGCAGATAATGGTGGTTGTGCCTGTTTTCTTGTATCACGGCTGGAGGTGGCACCGGATGGAGGTGCTGGTGCAGTTGAAGTAGAAGATGCACATGGTGTCCATGATGAAGATCGGCCTGCAGAAAAGTTAGTTCGCCCCAATGCTTGTCGATCCTGCACTGCACGTTCAGCTTTACAAGCAAGATGGAATAAACGAGTGATATTAGTATACTCCTTATAGTCTAGAATGGTCTGAATCTCTCTATTTAATCCACCCAGAAAACGTGCAAGCATAGCTTCATTCTCCTCAACAATACCACATCTAATCATGCCAGTTTGTAATTCCTGATAATATTCTTCTACAGAATTTTTTCCTTGTCTTAAACGCTGCAATTTTTGAAGCAATTCACGTTGATAATATGGTGGAACCCAACGCGTACGCATAGCAGTTTTCAAAGCAGCCCAAGTAGTTGGAATAGGATATAATCTACAATGTTCAGACCACCATACACATGCAAAACTAGTGAAAGCACAAACAGCAGCAGCAACTCGTCTCTCCTCAGGATATTGTAAACATGTAAATCGTTGTTCAGTTTCTAACTCCCAAGTAAGATATATATCAGGAACATATCTACCCTCAAATGGTGGAATATTCAATTTCAGTTTAGGAATATGGACATCATCTCGTACCTGAGGTGGTGGTGCAGGCCTACCATTACGAATATATATCTGGGGTCGACCTGCTGGTGGTGGTGCTGGTGGCTGCTCGTAGATCTGATTTTGATCAACCTCATCCTCATAATCGCCCGCATACTCATCATCCTCCTGGGTACCAGCAACAGCAGTAGCAGGAGCCACAGAAGTATCAACAGCAGCACCAACAGTTTGGCCAAACGCAAGAGGAACACGGCTCGCTCGGTGAAGGTCTATTTCGCGACGTGGAGGTAGTCGTTGTTGTTGTTGTTGGAGAGGTGCGTTAGGTGCAGCGGGTGGTGGTGGTGGAAGACGCGCGAGAAATTCATTAAATCTGTTATCGAGCTTTGTTTCGAACGTCTTCTCAAGGCCAGTGATCTTCTCCATGGCCTCTTCAAAATTGTTCAGCACATCTTGCACCTGTTCAGTCATCATTTGCTGAAACTTATCATGAAGCTCCTTGTTCGATAAATTCTCCCAGTCAATCTCGTCGGCTTGTGATCCTGGCATGGTTAGCAGCAATAGAAACACACAAGAATATGATCCTACAGACTACGAACAAGTGGTGGTGGTGGGTGTCACAAATCCGTCAAGCAAAACTCAAATTCTTACCAGTGCTTACCCAGCAGCAGGCGGTGATCGGCAACCGTTGTAGTCAAAAACTCTCAAAGCTTGGATAGAGCGATTACCAGGGAGAGTCAAACACACGACGTAGATGTATGTGGAGCTGGGAAGGCTTATAGTATGGTAGCAAAAAGGGTCAGCAATAATCAATTCAGAGATGCAAAGTTGAATAAACGCTCAACGACGGTACTGTGCTGGTCCTAGGCTAGACTGTGCTAGAGACGCGAGCCTAGAACACCAACAAAATCACGGCGCGGCACGTAAACAAGGGAAAAGCACACTCTGAATTTTTTTTTCGCTCTTTTTTTTGCGCTCTTTTTTTTGCGCTGCTTTTTTTTTTGTTGCGAAAAATCACTATAATGGCGAGTGTCTCAAAACTCTTCCGAGCTCAAATGGACAGGATGGGCACGAAATTTTTTCGACCAATTTATGTTTTTTTCGACTGCCCGGACCCAAAAACTGGAAACGGGTCAAAAAAAACTTCCTATAAAGGCACCTGTCTCAAAACACTCAGAAACACCTAAAAATAGGATAGCCAGAAATTTTTTCGAAAAATGCGTTTTCGAAAATTTTTGGGCCTAAACGGAGCGTGGCTACCCGACTCTTTTTTTTTTCCGAAACCTACTCCGGCAAGGAAACACGAATCGGAATCTAGATGGATCTCGAAAACAAACCTAATATGCAAGGAACTCGGATTGGTGGTGGATATATGGTGGTGGTATATGGCAGCGGTGGTGGTAGCGGTGGTAGTATATGGATATGGATCGGTGGTGGTATATGGACACGGACTGGTGGTGGTATATGGATACGGATTCGGAGCGGTGGCGGATAAGCGGTGGTGGTAGATGGCAGGGGCGATGATGATGGTGCGGCGGTGGCGTGACAACTTATGACCAGAACTCGAAACTCTAAAAGACTAGACTCTAAGACCAACAACTAGACACGACGATGCAACCGCAAATTCAACAAAGCAAAACCCTAAAAAGATTATGCAAAGGCTCAGATTGGTTCGGATATGATGAACTAACCCTAATTTTTTTTGTGGCTTTTTCGTGGACTGTAGGTATGAAGAACAGACTCGATCTAAACTACGAAAAACTGTAAAATCTCACCGAGCAACCTGGAAATCTGATACCACTTGATAGAGGCAAAGGTGTCCCGTCTTTCGATGAGCTGATGGATATCGCTTTCGTGGAAGTCGACTTTGACGATCCGACTACGAACGTGCGAGGACGTCGCGCCTTAGCAATCGCTAAACCAACTCCGAGAGGTTATTGACCACGCCGGAGCACGATCAACCTGACCACGAGGGTCTGTTTCCTGCGAGCAAACGAAGAACAAGCAAGAAACTAAGATTGCAATCTGGATATTGCGAATATAAGATGAAAGCTTTATTGATCAAGGTGGGGTTCTGTGACGCCTTTGTCTGGTCGTTGAACACAAACGAAGTACGCGAAGTTGCAGCTATGGCGAACTTTTAATCTAAACAAAACCCAAAGTCTAAACGATGCCCTAAGGGCTGTATATATGGAGGAAGAGGGGGGAATTTCGTGGCCCTTGGTGGAGGGGTCCGAAATCAATCCTATCTCTTGTTTCCCCACACATACGGACTCTAAAAATAGCCTATACTTATGTATTTCGAAATTACATGGGCCTGGCCCAATAATAAGGTGACGCAGCACCTAAAATAGCCTCGGGACGAAATTTATGAAGTGGCATCTTGTATATTTCGTCCAAGGCTTCATGCACCCATTATGGTGGCTTCAAAGTCCTGAAATCATCACTTGTAACTCCGTTCTTGTTCCCCTTGCGCATGCCATCATCTCCATGCTTGTTCTTGCTCCAATGTTCATCCTTCTCCAAGCTAGGCCCTTCATTTGTAAGCAAAACAAATGTATCCAATTTAGGCAGCATCATATTCTCATGAACATTAGAATCATTACCAAGAAATGAAAGTACCTGGTAATTTAGTTGGCGTGCGCGAGCTCTAGTAATTGGTCCAGTATGTATAGCAGCAGGGCCTGTGGGTGTAACAATGGTATTGATGTCCTCATCATTATCCATCCAAGTATTGTCTATTCTTGGGCATCATGACCCGTCCAGTGGTAAACCACTAGGACACTTTTTACGTTCTTGTCTCCAGGAACACAGTTCATTATGGGTTAAGCATAAATAGATGCCAAACAATGGAGCAAGTTTTCACATTATCAAAGTGTCACAAAACATACTCGATGGCATGACAAATCAAGGAGTTTTTGTTATCCTATTACATGAAGCTTTCAAACGGCTCCCATTGAATAATTGTTCTTAAGCATTGGCACACAATAGCTGGTAAACCGGCGTCCGGTTTAAGATGCTTCATCTGGACAGTTTGACGGTTGAGGGTCAGTTGGTGCCATCACTTCTTCTTCATCCCTCCCTAGACGCTGGAAATCAACCGTCGACCAATTGATTCCAGTTAACGCTTGAAACACAGCCGCCTCATGGATAAGGATGGAAGGGTTAATATCAGGAGTGTAGGTATGCTTACGAATTGGAGGTACAAGTTCTTCGACTTTATGGATTTCAGCAGACTGTCTCTTCCCTTCAGCGTCATAAGCCAGTTAGAAATGAGACAAGTCTGTGTCCTCTGCCAGCTTGCTAGCTATTGGCCGCATTTCTTTGGTCAGCCTTTGGAGGTCATCATTGTCGAAGTTTGAACCATCCTCTTTCACACCTGGATATCCTTTGATGATGTCCTCCGCTTCAAGATCTGGGATCCATGCCTTGGCTCGGATTAGGGCGGTTAATGCTCCTGCTCTTGCAGCTGCCTTCTTCAGTTCGGTAATCCGGGCTGGTAACATGGCCAGCTTCTCAAGAGTTTCCTTTATCAGTGATGGCGCTGGTTTATTGTAAGCCGCAGTACAAATCGCATGCTGGGAACCAGAGTACAGTTGTTCAATAAGGGTATAATCCGCTTTAATCTTCATCCGCATATTTGTGCCCAGATGAGCAATATGAGTACCTGTTACGGTTTACGATCAGTGTTCTGGTCAATGATAAGGTTTCATGAATTGAACAAACTGCATAAAGAGATACTTACCAAAGATTGCGGAAGTCATGGCGTTTATTTGCCGTTTCAACCCAGTTAGTTCATCCACAACTGGTTTCAGGGCCGCTTTAGCATCTTCAGCTCTTTTGGTTAAACTGGATTTCTCGGTTTACCAATCAGCACGATCTTTGTTAAAAGACTCTTTTAGCTTTTCCATCGCTGCCAGGGCCTTGGTCAGCTCCTCTTTAGCTTTCGCAGCTTCTGCTTGTTGGGACTTCACATTCTCTTGCAAATCAGCAGTTCGGGCATTTCTATTGCTTAGTTCGGCCTACAACAATGAAGAAATGTCAAACAACAAGATATATATTTTCTAAAGTACAAAGTGTATAACAAGTTATGCACTTCGTACTTGGGGGCTAATGAATATTTGCTCTGATTCACTACATGTTTTATAAAGTCTCCAGAACAATGCAAGCATTATCCTTGACACTTGGGGCCTAATGTACATCTGTTCAAAACGGACGCATGGATTAAAACCCGTATTACCTTGCAAAGCTAAACCGGCCTTTGGGGGCTATGCTGAGGAAAGCTATATCATTACATTGGTAAAATATCGGCCTTGGTTTTCACTAAGGACCTAACATTTTGAGAATCTGTGGAATGGATTTGAAGTATTACAAAGACCCGGTTCACGATTAACATCATAAAATGGCCCTTGGGGGCTACTTGGGCTGGCATTTCAACTTTGGAATCAACAAGTAAAGGGAGATGAAAGTACCTCATAGCTTTCCTTCATCAAATTCACCAAACTGGCTTCATAGTCGCGGTTCGAGTGCAGACAGTTTAAGAAACCGGAGTGAAGCTCTTCAGCATTGAGATGGGCATAACTTGATAAATCAGTACTCCATTTGCCTTTTTTTCCCTAGCAGCACGCTCTTCTTTGGCACTATGCTGGGCCAAGATTACGGGATGGCCAGGAGAGCTGTGGCCAATGCCAGTAATGATAACATCATCTCCTTTGCCTTCAGTGGTTTTTGCGGGTGAGGACGGAGTTTCAGTATCTTTCATCGGGCTAGCCCGGTTTGGAGCTGCCGGTTCAGCGTTAGGCACGGCAGGGTCAACTTCTGGTGGTTCATCAGTATTCCGATCTTGAAGGGGCGGTTCATCAGCGGCGGTTTCAGGATGAGGACCTTCCGGTTCACGAGTTTGGTCCAGTTCACCTCTTTGCTCAAACTGCCTGGTCCTCTGACGGATTGTTGACCCGAGCTTTCTTGGTGCATCTGGCTTTGGCTTTGCAAGTAAATTAAAAGAGGGTTAGCATCTTATTCAAGATTTGTAATGCATTGGAAGAAGGAGTTTGAAAACTTACCCAACCACAGTTTTTAGAGGAGGGAGTTGAGTTGCTGTCGACTCGCCAGAGGATGAGGGAGGTGTCACCTGATAATTTGAATCAGACGGATTAAGAGGTTGTCTGAAATAATCTGCCTTGGGATAAGAATGGTCAAAAGTGGAAGAGACCTCAGACCGGCGCTTCCGAGCCGGGGTATCAGGTAAACCGGCCGAAGTGACCTGTTGGCCACTGTGCCAGGTTGTCCGGCGAGCTTCATGCTGCTGTGTCTTCAAAATAAATGTTGGGTCCAAGTAAGCAAGAGGATGAGAAAAGCTTACTTTCCGGACTGCTTGACGGGTTTTTTGTGTTGGCATAGAGTCTGAACCAGAGGAAAGGGTAATTACCTCTACATCATCAGCTTGGCTGCCTTCTACGTCCTCGTGTTAAAGATCATTGTTAATGAGGTGCATGAAAAGGGAGCCAAGTGAGTCAAGTTCTACCTCAACTTCCGGATCATCAGCATCTTCATCAAGTTCCATGTTGATCCGGTCAGCCGTCTTCCGCTTTGAGGTCCGCTTGACGGTTTTGGTTTTGGGACGAGATGGTTTGACCGCTTTATCCCCGGTTGGCTTTACCGCTTTATCTATGGATTTATGTTTCCAGAAGAGATCATCACCCAATACATACATACACAGAAGAAGGATTACAAGTTGAACAAATTAAAGATATCAAAGATGAAAAGGAAGTATAGTGCTTACAGCAGGTGGCTTATTCTTAGTATAGAAGGGGCTCAAGCCGGTTTGACTACAGACTGATTCCGATTCATTCAAAATTTTCTTTACGCTTTCAGTGACCTCTTCATCGGTCACCTGAATGTTGCAATGGCGTTGAGGCTCTTCAACATCACCGGTGTACTCACACATTAAACCGGGGCACTGGCTTAGCGGCAAGACGCTCCAAGATATCCAATAGCGCACAAAATCAACGCCTGTTAAACCGTTGGCCATAAAAGCCCGGACCTTGGCGAGTTGAGGGGCATATTTGGCCTGTTCTGCAGAACTTAAGCGTTATGGCATTGGATGGGTGTTGGAAAGCCGGTGATCATGATAGCCTGGGAGGGGATTCTCATCTTCAGGAGAAGTATCTCTGCAATAAAACCAAATCTGGTTCCATTCCTTAGGGTGGCTGTGCAGTTTGGCATGAGGAAATTCAACTTCCTTCCGCTTCTGAATTGAGACACCACCAAGTTCAGTGTTGGGGCCATTTACAAATTCGGTGCACCGGTTCAGATGAAAGAAGTCCCGGAACAGCTCAGCGGTCGGTTCTTCTTGTAAGTACACTTCACAGAAGACCTGGAAGTTGCATAGATTGGATACCGAGTTGGGTCCGATGTCTTGAGGATGAAGTTGGAAACTGGCAAGCACATCTCGCTAAAACTTTGACCTTGGCGGTTTGAAGCCACGGCCTATGTGGTCGACAAAGACCAAAACCTCACCATGCCTCGGGGTCGAAGGATTTTCTGCTCCTGGAACTCGCCATTTAATTTCAGTTTTCTTAGGCAAGGTGCCGATGCTGACCATTCCGTTCAACTGTTCCTCGGTGACCTGGGAACGAGCCCAGTTGCAAGCGGCAAATTGCTTGGCCATTGTGGAACAAAGAGCTGGAAAAGAAATGTCGGTTTACAAATCACTCATGATGACATGCAAGATGCAATGGAATAAAAGATATACTGATATGTGAAATTGCATAAACCGGAGACCAATGCAATAATGGATAACAAGGCAATATCGGAACAAGGTTATATAGACACTGTTAAACCGGAGTATAACAATGGAGGTAAAGAGCTCCTCTGGTTTACCAGCGGGCTAATGGTATAGATTGCTTATACAAAGGTAAATCACCGAAGTGATAAGAGGGTACAGATCTAAGGCAAAAATGACTAGGTAAGGTAAAACAAGTTTCACAAGATCACATGGGAATTTTGGATCTACCAAAGACAGAAAGGCAAAAATATTTTGACCTAAAAAGGGTATGACCCGAAACAGTTTATGAAGGACTAGATCGGTTGTTGTGCATAAGTATTTGTGGTGGTAACAGAAGATTAGCCACGACACGAGATACGTCAAGCATGAAGTGTCCATCTATAGACTAGGGAGGAACAAGGAAGAACAACATCGAAGCATTAATGAACTTCCAAGAACTACGAAGAACAAGGAAACCCTAGACAGATCTACAAGGGGGGAAAGAAAAATACTTACAGTGATTGTTGAAGCAATGGGGGAACGCTGCAGTTCTCTAGTAACGGTCAGTTTGATGCAGTGGCCTTTGTCGAAGCAGAGGAGAAGCTCGGTGACGGCGGCGGTGCTCAGGGGCAGAGGGGTCGCGAGGAGGAAGAAGCGAAGGGGACGAAGGGGAAAAATAATAAGGACCTGTGGCCCTATTTATAAGGCGACGTGATAAAGCAACAAGTGCGGGAATCAAGGAGCTCAAAAATGGATAGTTAATAATGATATCGCCTCGATGACTGGATATGCATTAATGAAGGGAATCTTCAGCCTCAACGGATAGATGACGTTAGGACGGTTTATCATGATCCTGGAGTATGACGGCACGACGGTTTACAAAATCAAGGTGAAGATGCAAAGGAGGAGTTTTTTCAAAGTACCGAAGATTGACATGAACAAGTTCAAACCAATTTGGGGCCTAATGTTGGGGATATTACTACTGGACGTAAACCAGTCAGGGGTAACCGGATTAAATTTATGAAGATTAGAAGCCCATGAAGATGTAAGAATGATGGCGCTTTATGAAGGCCCAAGGCCCAGAGGCGAGTTAAGGCCTGTAGATGTAAACCGACCTTATTATGTAACTTGCATTGTAAGATAGGAAGGGTAGAGACCGAACTGGACACGTTTATGATCCGGCTTCGGGATTCTGTAAACCGGCGGGCGTCAACCTATGTATATAAAGGGACGACCCGGCAGCGGTTCAAGGACGACAAACAACAACTCGAGAGCCAGACAAAGCGGATTCGCTCCCTGGCGTTCGAAACCCTAGCAATACCAATCACAACTAGACGTAGGCTTTTACCTTCATCGAAGGGGCCGAACTAGTATAAACTCCCCGTGTCCCCTTGTCCGGTTTAACCCCTTTAAGCTAACCCATTGCGATGGCTCCACGACTAAGTCCTTTCACAAGGACATCTGCCGTGACAAACCCACGACACTCCTCTTATCTCACTTTTGGTGGCAAATAGGACTAGGTTCTTCTTGTCACTCATCGTGGAGGTGTTCGATTTGGGCTTGTGGCGCTCACTCTCTTTTTGGTGGCTCGCTCTCTCACTATGATCTCCATGATGGGTGGCTTGCTTGTCGGTGATCACTTGACTTGGTGACATTGGACGTAGGACGTACTCCTTGCCCTTCATCTTGAAGATGTAGTGGTTCGTTCGGCCGTTGTGGATGACTCCTCTATCGAATTGCCATGGGTGTCCAAGGAGAAGATGGCAAATAGTCATTGGAATGATGTCGCACTCCAAGGTGTCTTCGTAGGTGCCAATTTTGAAGGAGACTTGTACTCGGTGCTCGACTTGGATGATGCCGGAGTCGCTAAGCCATTGCACTTTGTATGGATGTGGATGCTTCGTCTTGGCCAATTGGAGCTTGGAGCAAAGTTCTTCACTTGCGAGATTATGACAACTCCCTCCATCGAGGATGACCTTGACGGATCATCCAGAGTTGCCGGCCTTGGTGTGGAATATGTGGCATATTTTTATTCTTCTTGGTGATGTTGGAGAGTCAAGACTTTGGAGACAACAAGTGCGGGACTTGAATCTTCATCGCAAAAGACTTGTTCCTCTTCATCGTTCACTTGCCGGTGCTTGGCGACTTGCTCGATGGCGTCCATTTCTTCTTCACTCATTGAGTCACAAGTGCCGTCGTCATTGAGGATCATGGTCCGCTTATTGGTGCACTCGTAGGACTTGTTGCCTCAGCCTTCGCAAGTGAAACACTTGAAGGAACTCATCTTGACGGTCTCATTGGTTGGACTTGATGATGATGAAACTCTCGGCTTGAAGTTGCTCGTAGTAGGAGGATGAGTTGGAGTTGACGAAGCTTTCTTGGAACTCGACTTGTCGATGGTGCTAGTAGAAGGCTTGGTAGTCGGTGTTGGAGTCGTTGAAGCTTGGTTGTTGGAGAAGCCGTATGACTTGGATGATAACGTGGCATACTTGAAATCATCTTGCACTTGGCGTTCTGCTTTGGTAGCTTGGTGCACTAGCTCGATGAGGTTCGAGTATGGTTGGAAGTCGGCGATCTTCTTGATGGGATGATTGAGTCCATTCAGGAAACGTGCCATTGTTTGCTCATCATCTTCAGTGACATTGGCTCGTATCATGGCAATCTCCATCTCCTTGTAGTACTCTTCAACGCTCTTGGTTCCTTGCTTGAGTAGTTGGAGTTTCTTGAAGAGGTCACGGATGTAGTAGGTAGGCACGAAGCATGCTCTCATGACATCCTTCATTTGTGCCCAAATGGTGATGGGTGGTTCACCTCTTGCCTCATGGCGCTCAATGAATTGTTCCCACCAAATGAGGACGTAGTCTTGGAACTCAAGGGATGCCATTGCGATCTTATTCTCTTCTTCATAGTTGTGCAAACAGAAGATCTTGTCAACTTTCAATGCCCATGAAAGGTACTCTTCGGGATCGTTGCTTCCGTTGAAATTGGGCATGGTGAACTTGAGTTTGCCATAGCGTTGCTCTTCATTGTGTTGGGGTCGGGGATGATAACGTACATGTTGTTGATGATTGTTCAACTCGTGGTGCTCTTGGTGCGGAGGGTAGTCAACCTCATGTTGCTCTTGTCGTGGAGGATCTCCATTGTCTTCATGCTCTTGATGAACTTGATGTTCTTGACGTGCTTGTGGAGGAGCTTGTCGGGCTCGAGGAGGAACTTGACGGTGCACGCGAGCTTGAAATCTCCGTTCTTGAATTTCTTCGCGAAATGCTTCTTCTTGTTCTCGAGCTTGTCGGCCTCGGTTGGCTACGACTCTACTTGAATCTTGGAGGGCTTGTTGCACCGCAAGTGCTTGAGCTTCACGGAGTTGTTCTTCTTGGCGTTGTGCCTCGGCGTCTTGTGCAACTTGGTGGAGACGCGCTCTCTCTTCCTCTTCATGTTGGCGTTGTCATTGTCGTTCTCGTGCTAGCGCAAAGGCCTCTTGAGTTTGACGTTGTCGGCGCTCTTGAGAGTCGGTGTCGCATAGAGGATTGAGGCTTGCTTGACGATCGTTGCGCGTGGCACGGCGTAGAGTGTTTGATGTCGGTGTACTTGAGTCAGAGAGGGTGAAGTCGGAGTGGCGGCTTGAACGGATCCTTCTTGAAGTGGAAGAAGAGCGGTTGAGCAACAAAGCACGAATCTCGTCCATTCTTGCGTCATTCTCTTGCTTGTGATCGTCGAACCTGTGGTTGAAGTAGTCCCTTGTACGTTGCTCAGTGAGTCGCAAGTCGGCGGCAAGGTTGTCGATGCGTTCACTCATAGCTTGTTGCTCTTGATGCAAAGCACGTTGTGCACCAAAGAGGTGACTCTTGGTGATGAAGGGGTTCATGTCGTCGTCTTGCTCCATGAAGAGTGGGTTGGTAGAAGTACTTGGCCTATCCATCATTCCAAGATAAATGTGAGTGGTAGAAAGAGAAGAACGAATACCAACTGTACCTTGACCGAAGTTGAAAGTGGATCGATGATCACTCCAATGTAGGACAAGGAAATAGCACAATTGGTACTAGCTCTTGTCGGTTTCTCACACCTACACAAGTAAAAGCGTTTTGGTGGAGCTTGGTTAGGATGGTGGCAGAAAATTTCATGCAATTGTAAGTGAGCTTCAATAATGTTGGAAAAGATACGCAAGATGCAATGTAACATGTAGACCAAGCATATAAGGTACATGGAAACACACACGCAAAAAGATAAGTGGGGTTGGGCAACCAAGGATGAGCCAAAATGTGGAATCCACAAAAATGCTCTTGTTGCACAACACTAGAGAGACGCTAGCACGATTACACAATAGGTGGATACAAGAACTTGTGCAAAACCTACTTAGCAGAAATGCAACGACTTCTATCCAAATATGCTTTATGCAAGGTGTTGCTATGATATGATCCAAGATGATCTGGTATGACAATCTTAATGTTGTACGATGCTATGGTTCTTGCTTAAAAAGCTCTTTGCTTAAAAGCTTGCTTGGCTCTTTGATGTTGGAGCTCTTTTCTTATGCGATGCTTGACGAACCAAGATAGCAATTGTGTATGTGATGACAACTTTGTGACACAAGAGATGATACCAATATATGCAACAATGATGTATGTATGCTATCGGAAGTATGATCACTAATGTGCACATGTCTCATTGCTGGAAATACTCAATGGCTAGTCTCGATGGGTAAGCAACACAAAGGAGTAAGGCTAGGATGGCTATCAATGTAATGGCAAGAGTGATATGTCCAAAACCAAGACGAGGTTACCGGTCTTGCTTCTGGTATGGTGTCAAAATGGTTAACCAAAATACCACGATGTAGTCGAGGTTGTCGTTGTTGATGATGATGTAGGACGTGTCCGTGGCGAAGATGAGCGGCAGTGATGTCGATGTCGAACCGTACCTAGATAGCCGAAACACAAAAGGATACGATACCGCAACTCAAATTCTCAAACCTCGAAGTAGCAAACGGGTTGGAGTGTGAAGCGGGTAAGCAAACGGTGGTGGTATGCGGAAAGTGGTGATGGTGTGTAGTGGTAGGAGTGCGTATGCGGAAATGTGGGGCGGCGGTGGTGACTAAAACTGAAAAAATTCAGTTTCATCAGGGTCGGTCGGACGTCCAGGATGGGTCGGTCGTCCGGTCGTCGTCAGACGTCCGGGCTGGGTCGGACGTCCGGTGCCTGGGCGAATTTCGGGCACGGGATGAACATCACGAGGGCGAGGTGGTGGAGGGGAAATTCGTCGATTCTGGGCAGATTTGTGGATGGAAAGGGTGGGGAAAAGGGGGGAAAGCTAGATCCACTCAAAACAAAGCAAATCCACGGATCCAAACCAACAAAAGCTCAGCACACTAACGAATCACAACAAAATTTTGGGGCTATTTTTGTGGGGAATTTTCGAATTAGGACAAAAAACAACAAAACAGGGCTAGAAACACAACGGGGAGGCTCCGAAATCGTGATCAACGTGGCTCATGATACCAAGATGATGTAGGGTAGGAACCCTATCGCCCGATCTTTCACGAAAGGAGTGGAATCCCGTGAGGAACACGAAGAACACAAAGGGGAAAACGAGAGAAAACACTCAAACCAACTTGAATAGGTCACACAAGTGCTAGATCCTCGAATACATGGAACGATACACGGTACACGATCAACTAGGGACGATACACGGTAACCGGTCTTCTTCATGAGGAGGTCTTGAATCCACGGGGGGATCTTCCCTTAGAAAGGGGGCTTGAATCCAAAGGGATCTTATCCGAAGAGGCCGCGGTCTCTCACAAGGAGGAGATCCAATATGGATGAGCGTAGCTCTATCTCTCAAATGAGCTATCACAACACTAAACCTAGCTAGAAGGAATAGATGGAGTATATATAGTCTTAGTGCAAAAGAGGGGACGAAGGGTACATGGGCTGCATCCCAACACGCATCAGCGCATAGGCGTCAGACGTCCGGGGGTCACCGGTCGTCTGTAGGCTTGAGAGGGTCCGAACGTCCAGTGCCTGTCGGACATTCGTAGTTTCGGCTCGGGTGGTCTTCGGTCGGATGTCCGGTCGGGGTCGGTCGTCCGGGTGGCGTCGGACGTCCGTGGGTTTGGTCTCGGGTGTGAAGACGTCGGTCGTCCGGAGGGGGCCGGTCGTCCGATGCCTGGAGGTCGTCGGACGTCCGGTCCAGGCCGATCGTCCGGAGCCTGTAGGTTCTCCTGCATCTCTTCTTCTTCTCCGTCTTCACGTCCACCTTCCTCTTCTTCATCTCCTTGCTCCTTAGCTTCTCCATGATACCTGAGTATGCACAATGTATCCATATGAGGTAGTAGCCATGTCTCAGGTGTATCAGAGTGGAAATGTGAGAGGAGAGATGTCACCTTGGTTTCAAGAGCTCTTGCACGCGCTCGTGTCATGGGTGCAAGAGGTGTCGAAGGAGATGTGGTTGGGTCCATGGGGATGGCCTTGGGATGCTCCGCATCACTTCGGGCGGCTAGATATTTGACCACGGAGGTCCACCACAGGCTTCCTGCTCAAGGGCAGGTTATTCCGACCCCCAGATCTGGCGGGAGGGTCGTATTTATCTCCCACTTCCTCCGGGGGCTAGGGTTCGCTCTTCACCCCTTCGTCCAGGGGCTAATGTTTTATTACAGACTAGATTTTCATGACCTAGCCCCGGACTCTATCCTCCACGTCTCGGCATTTATCATTACATGCGAGGCCTTCCTCCGAATCCCCCCACACTTCGGCTTATGGCTCAAGACCTTCTGTGTGAAGTCGAAGGTAGTCGACGGGGAACTAGTGGAGTGCGGCGGTGCTACGATCAACCAACTCACCAGCACTCCTTGGCCAAAAGGTTCTTTTACTGAAACTTCCAATCACTGGCAGCAAGAGTGGTTTTACGTTACAGAGCCCCGCATCACCAAGTGGGTAGCTGCACCCACATTCCGTCTTGGCCCACCATTACAGCTTGCGTCATGGGTCAACAAGGGGCTAGACTGGGGATCAGTTGATGAAGCACAGAGTTTACAGAGCCGCATCCGAACCCTCCTCGAGAGAGACATCGATCTTGTCAACGTGATCCAAGTGATGTTAGTTCGCCGAATCCTGCCATGCCAGCGCAGGTCTCGTCGTATGTGGGAGCTTAATCCAGAAGGACCACAAACCCTCCAGCACTTCTTCGGCACCACACACAAAGGGATGTGGAAGTTATTTTTCGGGAAGCGGAAACATTGGCCAGACACTACCGAAGACGATGGCCTTAACTGCAACCGTTCGGATACCCCGGTAAGCACTTATCTCCCGAACACTTTGTAATTATGCATACCGTAATATGGTACTGAGCAAGCTATGTTCTTCCAGGGCTGGACAAAGAAGGAAGACCTAATCATGTGTTCAGCCCCTCTGCCCGAGGGCCCATCAAATCCTGTTCTAACAAGGATGCTGGCCTTGGCACCATACCAGATGCCTGTGAAGGAGGGCGAGGTGGAGAGTGAGAGGACAAAAGATGGCCCCTATTCCAAGGGTGGATCGGCCATTGTGTCCGGAGGAATCAAAGTCCCCTCATCCGAAGACAAAAGTGAAGGGGGCCACTGTCTCCTTTCCTCCTAGGAAGAGAAGGGCCGCCTCCGAAGATCGGGAGAAGCAGGCTCCTAAGCGAGGCAAGATGCCTCAGGTGGCTGGCTCGGGCTTGGAGGACGTCGAAGCGCAGTCTCATGACGAGGACAAGCCTCGGGCCAAATCGTAAGTGAATCAAGGCTGTTTTAAACGTGTCCTGTTCCTTTCTTATAATGCCTAGAATATATATTTTTTGTTTTTGCAGCTCAGCATGCAGTCTTCCTCAACAATCCTCTTCCTCGGGGGACCTTCTCCCAGAGATATTGGAAAGCGAGACGCCCCCACCGGCTTCTCCGGTCAATAGTGCGGATGACTTAGAGGCGTCATCGCGGAGGGCCTTCCCCAACCAACAAGTGGTGCAAGGGATGATGAAGGCATTACCCGAAGGTGGTACTTCGGTGGCCCAGGGTCCGGGGAACAACATTGAGGGCCCCGAACAATCCGATATACAACCGAAGATGTATGAACGGATCCCTTTGAAGGGTGGCCGTACTCCTACGGCAGCCTCCATAGACCCAGAGGCCCCGAATATCTTGACGAACATGCTGCGGCAGGCATCCGTCTCAGAGGAACATCGTACCTTAATGAGTACGGTGGTTGAAAAGGTCCAGTCTGCGAAGACCGGATTGGATGAGGCCTTTATGAGCCTACTAAGAGGCTTCGAGGTTTGTACTGTAATATGTGCAATTGTGTTTTATTCGCAAAATACACCTCTGTATAGATAGTAGCCCCTGAGACTTAGGTTGGCTTCCATGGGAGGCGAACGGAGGATCAAGAAGAAACATTCAAGGACTAATCTGATTAACTTGAACATAGGCTGCTTCCCCCTGGCTACTTCCCAGACTACGGATATTGTCGAGCTGCAAAGGAAGCTTGATATGGCCGGGGATGACATTGCGTTAATCAATGTGCGTCTTGACGAATCGCAAGGTATGTATTCGGGGCATTCCCTTCACATACATTTTTGTGATATAAGCATAATGCTGAAATTTATATACTATAATATGCATGACAGCAGACGGTGCTGCCACCATTGAAACTCTTCGGGCGGAGCAGGCCCAGGCCAAGGAGCAGGCCCGGTGTAGTAATGCGGCTGCCGAAAAGGCAACGGCTGAGTTAAAAGCCGAATGAGCTGCTCGGCGTCAAGACGAGGAGAAGATATCCACGATGGTGCTCGAACTAAAAAATGCTGCTAGCCGCTGTTTACTCCTTGAGAAGGAGAATCAAGCCAAAACGGCTGAAGTTGACAAGGCCTTACGAGAGGCAAGAGAAGCGCGGTCTGAATCCAGAGCCTCCCGTGAGGAGATTCCGCAAGCTAGGGAGATTGCGGCTGGTGAGGCATTTTTGCTACAGAATAAGTTCGGGGATCCGAACTATGCTCAGCTTAACCAATTGTGGAGTTCTCCGGACGAGTTTTTAGGCTTGCCGAAGAGTTCTTCCGATGCAGCACAGTTTTACCACACACGAGAGGGGTATGCAATGGAGAAGCTTTTCTGATCACAATTCAGCGCGTCAATGTGCCCCCTGTTGCTAAATGAGTAGATGTCCCAGTGGGCCGAGCTTCATAGGATATCCGCCGCTGCCATGAAGAACGTCATAATCCGGTTATGGCCAACTGAGCATGTTCCAAATAGTTACTTCGGCTTGGTGCAACGGCTTGTTGACGCGGTGCCATGTATCAACACTGTGAAGCGGTCGGTGTGCATCGAGGGTGCATGGATGGCCTTTGCCCGAGTCAAGACCTTATGGGGGAAGATGAAGGCCATCGATGTTGCAGTGAAGAGTCCACCCAAGGGCAAGGACCACCAAGAACTGGAGCATTATTTTGAAGACATCCTAGTGGCTGCCCGCTTGATAGAGGGTCAGTGCTCGAAAGACATAATGTTTGAGTGAGGTGTATGAGAATTGTACGACACAATTTTATAGTTAATCTGTTTTTATATATTGCTCGAAAGTTTGTGTTCCTCCTGTGTGGCCGTTTTAATATAATCTGAAAGTTTTTGAGTTGTCGGCTTCAGCCCCCTCGTGGGAAGTACGGGGGTGTTCGGAAAAGCATTTGATCACTCTTGACCCAACGTCTCGGTCCGTGAAGGAGGTGTCAATGCGGCAAACCAGGCAACCAGACTATAGGGCGTTAACACTTTCACTTAGCCATAGGAGTTTTATGGTGGGTCTACGACATAGCCCCTGGTATGTATGCAGCTTATTCATACGATGCGTGGACATATTTGACCGAAAAGAGGTCCTTCGTGTGACACGGAGGAATTGCTAGAGATTTTGATAAGTCATCGAGTGGTTGACCAGCTCTCGCAGCATCATGACAGTCACTTTTCGGCTTTCTCTACTGAGGTGCTGAGCCAGGTGAACCGGAAGCACAATCGCAGTAGTTCTCCCTTTACTACCCTAGCCGATAGAGCGGAATGTAGGATAGCAAGCACAGGAGCCAGGCAACCCAACTATTGACCCAAGACATGATTCGGAGCTGATGCATATAAGGCCAAACTCGCGACGCCGAAGTATGCTGCAAAAGCTGTTTGGACTTTGTTGGCAACTCAATTGTTCCCGTAACGAGCCCCTGGCAAGTTTAAGCTAGGGTATATCTGTGAAACAACCATAGGATGTGTATTCAATTGCGGAAAGACACGGATAAATAATACTGGTAATGTGAACTGGGACCTAAGTGATATGCCAAAGAGCACTTGATATATATAAAGGCCACGACCCCGGCTATTTGATATTCCCTGAGTCGAAGGCAGGGAAAAAAGGCATGTTACATGCTGGAAAAAGAGTGCGGTCCACAAATAGTTATTTTGGACCTCCTGTCGCACGTGTGCGCCATCTGTCCTCGGGAGGGGAATCCTTGAAGGAAGTAGCCCCATAGGTGAGTGTACGGATCCGAACTCCGATAGAGTTGGTTTTAGATGTTCCTCCTTTGCGCCACCTATTTTTAAGAGGTAATGAAGAAAGAAAAAAGGAAAGTAGATAAAAAATGTTACCGGAGTGCTTGCAGACTTGTCCGTATTATGCTTCCGCCAATGCCCATGGTATCTTAAGTGCGTAGTTATGTATGCGCGGTATAGTTTTAATGGGTATGTGAGATGGGCAACGGAAGCCGAACTGCTATTTCTGCTCCGGATTGATCGATCCTCGGGGGGAAATTGCTTCTGGCCCTCGGGAATTGGCTGGTGAACCGCTCTGTCGTCCCTATTGCCTGGCGGGCCCCTTCCCTTGTGTTTGGCGTTGAGCTTGCCGGCCTGCTTGAGGACCCAACAGTTTCTATTAGTATGATTAGCTGGTTCATTGGTGTGGCCGTGAAACTGGCAGGGTCGGTCCAGTATCCTGTCTAGGTTGAATGGTCCGTCTCTGTTCGCCTTGAATGCCTTTTTCCGTTGACCAGGCTTAGGATTGCTGAATCCGGCATTGACCACTGTGTCGTGTGATCATCATCGTGATTGTTGCATTTACTTTGTCGTGGCTTGCCGTTGCCGTCTCGGATTTTGGAAATGCCCGAGTCGCTGGTGGTATTGCTTCTACGAGCGAGCCAGCTGTCTTCTCCCGCGCAAAACTGGGTCATTAGAGCGGTAAGGGTTGTCATGGATCTAGGTCTTTCTTGACCGAGGTGGTGTGCAAGCCATTCATCCCGGACGCTGTGTTTAAAGGCCACAAGGGCTTCCGCGTCCAGACAGTCGACGATTTGGTTCTTTTTAACTAAGAACCTAGTCTAGAGCTGCCTGGCTGACTCTCCGGGCTGCTGGACAATGTGACTTAAGTCATCAGCGTCCGGTGGCCGGACATATGTTCCTTGGAAGGTTTCACGAAAGGCGTCCTCCAAATCTTTCCAGCTGCCAATAGAATTTTCGGGCAGACTGTTTAACAAGTACCGAGCTGGTCCTTTGAGTTTTAATGGTAGGTATTTGATGGCATGAAGGTCGTCCCCACGGGCCATGTTGATACGGAGGAGGAAGTCCTCGATCCATACCATGGGATCCGTTGTTCCATCATATGATTCAATACTCATAGGTTTGAACCCGTCCGGGAATTGATGCTCCATTACTTCGTCTGTGAAGCAAAGAGGGTGTGCGGCGCCTCTATGTTGGGCCACACTACAACGTACCTCCGGTGGAGTCCGTTTGCGGTTTTCGGCCCGGGCGTGGCTAGGTTTGTCACGTCCGAATAGGTGGCCGTCGTCGTGTGTGGAGGTATGTCCTCATGATCCGTAGGTCGCTCTTGGGTATCCTGCTCTGCTACTCGGGTCCTGGTGACGGTTGTGTGCACAACCTCGAGCTATTTTGTTCTTGCCTTTACGACGAGGTGGGGCGGTCTGGTGTTCAGCTTGAGTTGCCGCTTTACCCGGACCAAGTTGTGATTGACCTGACGTCCTGTGCGATAATGGCGCAGGCTCGAGCGCCCTGTCATCGCCCTGGGGTAGCAATCTATTCTTCGGGTAGCTTTTGGCTAGGCCACTAAGGCCGTATTCTTCAGCGGCTAGCACTTCGGTCCATCTATCATTGAGCAGATCTTGGTTGGCTTGAAGTTTCTGCTGCTTATTTTTCAGGCTCCTTGCAGTGACTATTAGTTGGCGCTTGAAGCGCTCCTGCTCAAGCGGTTCCTCAGGCACGATAAAATCGTCGGTGCCTAGGCTCACCTCATCCTCAGAGAGCAGAAGGTATTTGTCGTCCTCTGAATCTTTGTACTTGGCCTGCTTACCAGGGCTAACCTGCCCATCTTCCCGTTCATCTTGGTCATTAGCTGTATCACTGGGGTCTTCGCTGTCTTCGGCATCGTTGTCCATATCGTCCATGTTCTCGGAGTCGCAATCAAGTTTATCGGTCGAATTCTCGACCGTGGCTATGAAGTGGGTGGTGGGAGAGAAGCAAAATTCTTCGCCGCCAGCCCCAGGTTCGAGTAGGATATAGTTTGGCTGTGAGTCCTCTGTCAAGGACAGGTTCTTTAACGAGTTTAGCACATCGCCCAAAGGCGAGTGCTGGAAGATGTCTGTGGTGCTGAATTCGAAGATCGATAAATGATCAAGTTCAGCGTCCACAGGCTCATGCGGTTCGGAACTTACGTTCGGAGATGAGTCCGGAGTTCCGGTGACAAAGACGTCGTGAGGGGTTAAGTCTTTGTGCGGCTCCAACACCGTGGGATCTGTGGCCTCCGTAGTGGGGTTGATCCTGCCATCCTCGGATGGTGCAGTCTGCTCCGGATCTAAGGCCAGAGTGGTTATAGGAGCGATCTCCTAGAGGCGGTCAGACGATAGATTTAGGTCATGATCATCGGGGTGACCGGGAGCGGCTATTGCGTTCTCGAATCCGGCGAAGATCAAGTGTCCACGGATGTCCGCAACGTAGTTCAAGCTCCCAAATCTGACCTGATGGCCAGGGGCGTAGCTTTCGATCTGCTCCAGATGGCCAAGCGAATTGGCTCGCCATGCGAAGCTGCCGAACACGAAGATCTGTCCGGGAAGAAAATTTTCTCCTTGGAGGCGTTATTATTGACGATTGAAGGGACCATCAAACCTTTTAGCAACATCACAGAGGAACTCTCAATGAAAGCACCAATGTCGGTGTCAAAACTGGCAGATCTCGGGTAGGGGGTCCCGAACTGTGCGTCTAAGGTCGATGGTAACAGGAGACAAGGGACACGATGTTTACCCAGGTTCGGGCCCTCTCTATGGAGGTAATACCCTACATCCTGCTTGATTGATATTGATGAATCTATACCTACTAATAAAGCAAGGTGCGTTTCATCAATTTTTTCATCCATTCACCGCAGAAAATATTTTTTTCTACCCGAGGTGGTACTAAATTCTTATGCGTTTGTCTCGTAGAAATAGAATATTCGTATGTGGGCCGTGTGTTGTGGCCCAGCGAAGTCAGCCCACTTATTGTTCTGCGCACGCAACTGGGAAAATTTTATTTTCCGCACAAGGCCACAAATAGTTGGATTATCGCACATGACAACCAATAATGGGCTCGACCACTTTTCTTCTTTTCTGTGATTTACTTCTATATTTATTATCCTTTCCCTATCGCTTTTTTCCTTCCAAGTTTATTTTTCTTTTAGAATTTATTTCATAAATAAAAAATTCTCAAAAAGCGTTCAGAATTAACATAAATAAAATTTTATAAAATGTTTAGAATTCCAAAATTTTGTTGGTATTTTGGAAAAATATTCGTAACTGGCAAAAAGTGCCCATTTTTTTAAAATAAATTATTGTTTTTCAAAATTGTTCGGAATTCTATACCTACAAATAGTCAGAGTTTTGCACATGACAACAATTAATGGGGTGCTCCACATTTCTTTTCTTTTTTTGTGATTTACTTCTATTTTTATTATCCTTTCCGTATCTCTTTTTCCTTCGAAGTTTATTTTTCTTTTAGAATTTATGTCGTAAATTATAAAATTCTCAGAAAGCGTTCAGAATTAAATAAGACAAAATTTGGAAAATGTTCAGAATTCCAAAATTTTGTTGCTATTTTGAAAAATATGTGTAACTTGCAAAAAGTTGCCCATTTTTTAAATAAAATATTGTTTTTCAAAATTATTCGGAATTGCTAAAAAGAAAATGGCATTTCAAAAAATGATCCAAATTTTAAAAATATTAATGTCTCAGTTAAATTTTCAAAATTAAAAATAATGTTTGTGTATAAAAGATACACATTTTCTAAAACAATTATGAATTTTCAACACATGTTCCCCTTTTAAAAAATGTTCACAAATTCAAATAATGTTCTTGTTTTTATAGAAAAGTTGGTGTTTTTAGAAAATGTTTGTGAATTTTAAAAGAAGTCCCCTTTCATATTTTGTTTGCTTTCTTTCGAAAGTGTACATAATTTTTAAAAAACTATTCAGGATTTAAAGAATTGTTCAAGTTTTCTAGAATATTCAGAAACTCATACCTTAAAATCCCCTCGATTGAAAGGATTGAAAGGAAGAGTAGATTGAATAACTCATGGGCCTTCTCTGGCGTATGGTGACGTAACAAATCTCTAAATGCCCTCGATCAATGAATGAAAACATAGCGGATTGGTTTCTTCACACGCGGCGAAACCGAGAAGCTAAATGTTCCTTTTTCGTGTGCACACAGGGTTTTACTTACATGTATAATTCTCACTGACTTTAAATGCATACTATTTTATCTCCCGTTGCAACGCACGGGCATACGTGCTAGTATGAGTATTACAAGAGTTGATCTACCTCGAGATCGTAGTGGCTAAACCCTAGAGGTCTAGCTTGTATGGCTATGATAATGAGTGTCCTATCCTGACTAAGTCCTCCGGTTTATATAGACACCAGGAGGATCTAGGGTTACACAAGGTCGGTTACAAAGAAGGGAATCTACATATCCAGTCGCCAAGCTTGCCTTCCACGCCAAGGAGAGTCCTGTTCGGACACGGGTGCAGTCTTCGGTCTTCGTATCTTCATAGCCCATCAGTCCGGCCCATGGCCAACAGGCCAGACGCCCGGGGACCCCTGAGCCCAGGACTCCCTCACCCCCTTCCAACAAAAATACTACCACCAACATTTGACTCCATCAAATTTTTGGAACTTTGGCATCTTTGCCTAGGGCTTCCACTACAACCTCCGCATAACCACCACCGACTTTCGTAACCTAACCAATTGTGATCCATATAGCATTAGTGGTTGTTTGAGTTGTGATTTGAGTCTCCTAAGGTGTTTAGGCTACTTAGGGACGGTTGCTTCTTCATTAACCACCACCACCACCATAACTTCCGCATAGGCTTGACCACCCCAACTTAACCCAAATTTGTTTGTGTTGTGAGTTGTGTCTCCTAAGGTGTTTCGGCTACTTAGGGACCATGCTTTCAACACCGACACCGTGTATAGTCCACCACCTTACCCTCCATTTCCGCATTGCATACTCCACAAACCATCATTGCCATTCCGCAATTCCATTGAGCTTTCGCAACACCACCACCACATCCCACTACCACCGTTTGACATTTGACATTTGAGATTTTGAGTTTGCGGTTTCTCTGTTTCCTAAGGTGTTTTGGCTACTTAGGGACGAGTCTCCATCATCTTGGTATCCCCATCAAGATCACCGCCACTCATCATCGCCAAGGATGGTTACCTCCATATCATCTTGGTATCATGGTATCCCTCCATTGTATATTCCCTTGCCATTGCATTGATAAACCATAGCCCATTTTGCGTCACTTGCCTATCAAGACTAGCCATTTGAGTATTGCCGGCAACGTTACTTGTGCACATTAGTGATCTATGCCATCCATTGCATACACACCATATCTTATTGGTATCATCATATCATCTTGTGTGCCACAAGTTTGTTCCCGCATATACATTATTGCTATCTTGGTTTGTGCATTGTGGCCATATCAAAAAAAAGAGAATAAACTTTAAAGCAAAAAGATAAAGAGCAAAGAAGCTTGTAAGCAATATCCATAGCATCATACCACATTGCATATAGGATTGTCATATCCAATCATCTTGGATCATACCTGCTGAACATCATACATATATAGCATACTTGGGATAGAAGTTGATACATTTTGCATATCATAGGTTGTGCACAAGTGTCGTATCTGCCTATTGAGCAATCGTGCTAGCGTCTCTCTTGAGTTGTGCAACACGAACGTTTTTCGTGCATTCCACATTTTGTGCTCATTCCTTGGTTGCATGACCCCATTTATCTATCTGTGTGTGTGTGTTTCCATGTGCTACATATTGCTATTGGTCTACTTGTTTCACTTGCGAATTTGTGAATATTTTTCAACATTATTGACTCTTGCTAACATTTTGCATTAAATTTTTGTGCCACTATACTCACCGAGCTCCACCATAAGCCTTATTTGTGTAGGTGTGAGAAATTGACAAGATCGGTACCAATTGTGCTATTTCCTTGTTACATCATTGAGTGATCATTCATCCATCTCCAACATCGGTCAAGGTACATTTGGTATAAGTTCTTCTCTTTCTCCCACTCATATTTTCTCGAGTCTTGTGATGGATAGGCAAGGCATTTCATCTCCGGTCTTCCACAACAATGATGGAGTGAACAACTACATCACCAAAGCGTCCATGTTCGATCTACAACGACAAATGCAAGGCGCACAATCAAGATTGCGAGAGCGCATCGAGAACATCTCCATCGACATTCGTCACTCTGAAGCAAGGAAAAGGGACTACATCGACAACAAGCTTTCCGCGCAAAAGGAGGAGCCAGATGCAAGGATGGAGGAGATTCGGACTTTGTTGGCCAAACGTTCTTCCCCTTAATCATCCTCAAGGCAGCGACGTTCATGTCACAAGTCTTCGGAGCGCCAAAATGATGCAAGCGCAAGTCGTCCACGTCCACATCTCCATGGCGACCACCATCACGTTCGTGATCCACATCGTCATGAAGAGCAAGTCACCTCCAAGCATCATGTGCACGACAACGACGAACGACATCTACTATGAGCTCAAGTATGACAATGACTCCATCATCATGAAGATGGTCAACACGCGCAAATGCACACGTCCCAATGAGCTCTACTTAACGCCAAGTCCAAGCTTCATGAGCAAAAGAGAAGACCGCGAGACGAGCACCACCAAGACGGAGCTACGGCTACTACCACCACCACTTCAGTATCTTCGCCAAGTGTTCTCAAGGCATCTTCGCCTTTGGACATACGGCATCTTCGCCTACTTCCCACGAGTTCGCCTACATCGACATCTTCAACAACGAGGCGACCAACTACGAGTGAGGGCGACACTTCCATCTTTGGAAGCCCCTCAAGGAAGATGGCCGAGAATGGGAAATTCCCTTCGGTCATGGAGACGAGCTACGATGATGAGGACATGACTACCTTGGATATGACCAAAAATATTGCATACATGCATATTTGTCAGGTGATTTCTAGTGCAAACTATTCAATAATCTATTTCTGTTATCCAGAACAAAAATACTTCACACACTTTTGTGTTTTGTGTAATTGCAGGTGTATGGGACATTTGTACAATACACATATGAAGATAAGGGAAAAGGAGAAGTTTAGGTTTTGTTCAAAAAGTCCTTTCACGTCACTTTTGGGCCAAGAGAAGATAGAGTCCAAGTCTCTCACGTTTTGGATTCGGATTCAGACTGCACAGACATACCTGACTCAAAACGCCAACAACTTTTTTATACGGACTCCGAATTGGGCGATTCTTTTTTTGTTGGAAAGTAGATTTCATGCTCTTTCCAACCCAATTGGATTCACCTTCAAATTGGTCCGGAGCATTGAGATATCGACGAAACAATCTGACGCTGCAGCAGAATCCGAGTCAAACAACAAGTTCAAAGGTGTTGCATCACCTCCACTTGGGCCCATGAGCCTTGTACGACCTAGGGTTTTTTTAGGGTGCCTTGGGACATCCTTCCACCTCCTTGGCCGCCACCCCTTTCTCCTATATAAGTAGATCCATCTAGTAGCTTTTTCCTTCGGTTTTGTTTAGATAAAAGTTCGCCATAGCTGCAACTCCGTGTACTTCGTTTGTGTTCAACGACCAGACAAAGGCGTCACAGAACCCCACATTGATCAATAAAGCTTTCCTCTTATATTCGCAATATCTAGATTGCAATCTTAGTTTCTTGCTTGTTCTTCATTTGCCTGCAGGAAACAGACGTTCGTGGTCAGGTTGATCGTGCTCCGGCGTGGTCAATAACCTCTCGGAGTTGGTTTAGCGATTGCTAAGGCGCGACGTCCTCACACATTCGTAGTCGGATCGTCAAAGTCAACTTCCTCCAAAATGGTAGCCACCATCTCATTGAAAGACGGGACACCTTTGCCTCTATCATACGAGGTGCCACATCATATGGGCCTCCAACAACATGTCACACCCTCGATGCGGCTATATCTCCCACGTGTCGAAGCACGACTTAGAGGCATAACCGCATTGAAAGCATAGTCGCAAGTGAGGTAATCTTCACACAACCCATTTAATACAATAGGGGGAAAAGATACATAGTTGGCTTACAATCGCCACTTCACACAATACATGAATAAAGCATTACAACATTCAAATACAATCAAGGTCCGACTACGGAACCAAAATAAAAGAAGAACCCCAAATGCGACAAGGTCCCCGATCGACCCCAACTGGGCTCCACTACTGATCAACTAGAACGAAACAACACAAAGGACAAGATCTTCATCGAGCTCCTCCTGAGCTTGGTTGCGTCACCTGCTCGGCAACATCGGCACCTGCAAACTGGTTTTGGAAGTATCTGTGAGCCACGGGGACTCAGCAATCTCGCACCCTTGCAATCAAGACTATTTAAGCTTATAGGTAGGGTAAAAGTATGAGGTGGAACTGCAGCAAGAGACTAGCATATATGGTGGCTAACATACGCAAATGAGAGCGAGAAGAGAAGGCAAAGCACGATCGAGAAACTATGATCAAGAAGTGATCCTAGAACAACCTACGTCAAGCATAACTCCAACACCGTGTTCACTTCCCGGACTCCGCTGGAAAGAGACCATCATGGTTACACACGCGGTTGACGTATTTTAAATTAAGGTCAACTTCAAGTTTTCTACAACCGAACGTTAACAAATTCCCATCTGCCCATAACCGCGGGCACGGCTTTCGAAAGTTCAAATCCCTGCAGGGGTGTCCCAACTTAGCCCATCACAAGCTCTCACGGTCAACGAAGGATATTCCTTCTAGCGGGAAGACCCGATCAGACTCGGAATCCCGGTTACAAAACATTTCGACAATGGTAAAACAAATCCAGCAACACCGCCCGAATGTGCCGACAAATCCCGATAGGAGCTGCACATATCTCTATCTCAGGGCACACTCAGATGAGCAGTCCGTACAACTAAAACCAACCCTCGAGTTTCCCTGAGGTGGCGCTGCAAGGGGCTCTAGTTTGAACCAACACTCAGAGGAGCACTGGCCTGGGGGGGGGGGGGGTAAAATAATGATGACCCTTGGGCGCGCGACCCCCAAGGAAAAAGAAAATGCTCGGTGGCGAATGGTAAAACCAATGTTGGGCATTGCTGGAAGAGTTTTATTCAAGGCGAACTGTCAAGGGGTTCCCATTATTAGCCAACCGCGTAAGGAACGCAAAATCCGGGAACATAACACCGATATGACGGAAACTAGGGCGGCAAGAGTGGAACAAAACACCAGGCATAAGGCCGAGCCTTCCACACTTTACCAAGTATATAGATGCATTAATTAAATAAGATATATTGTGATATCCCAACAAGTAAACATGTTCCAACAAGGAACAACATCTCCATGTTCCAACAAGGAACAAACTTCAATCTTCACCTACAACTAACAACGCTATAAGAGGGGCTGAGGAAAGCGGTAATATAGCCAAACAACAGTTTGCTAGGACAAGGTGGGTTAGAGGCTTGGTTCAACAATATGGGAGGCATGATAAGCAAGTGGTAGGTATCGCATCATAGGCATAGCAAAAGAGCGAGCAACTAGCAAGCAAAGATAGAAGTGATTTCGAGGGTATGGTCATCTTGCCTGAGATCCCACAAGGAAGAAGAACGAGCCCATGAAGAAGACAAACGGGTGTAAACGAACGGGTCCTCACAAATGCGACGTTATCGGAACCAACCCGAAGAAGCAAATACCGGAAAAGAAAGCACACAACATAGTAAACAACCAACACATGAACATGGTATGATATGCGAGATGCGGTATGCGATGCATATGCATGATTTGACAAGGAATGATTGAACCTGGCCTCAACTTGGAAATCCAAGTGTGCCACTGGAAAGGTGAGGTGATTTCGGTTGAAATCGATATAAAGAACACCGGAATCGGATGCACGGTTTGGAAATGGCAAGCAAAACAAATATGTCATCGGTCTGCGATAAACAGCAAGTAGCCATATAAATGCAACAAGATTAATATTCTACAACACTCAAACATGGCGACAAAATACATGGCAGGGATCCACTCATAAGGCTTCACAAAAGATGAACACTGATCTACGGCCAATTCATCCATTAACAGGTTCAAACAAGCATGGCAAAAATGCAAACGGTAAACATGTTTCAGACTTAGTGAAATTAACACTAGTCTGGAATTTCAGATCAGGTAGCACACTTTGAAGCAATAAAACTATATGCTACAGGAACTTAACATGGCAAAGAAAGGCATGGCATGGAGCTACTCAAAGAGCTTAACACAAGTCCCTTAGTGACCTTGAGCCAAAAGGGATCAGAAAATACAATTGCAAGCATGTGAACATGGCAAAAACATAAACAGATCACAGACTTGGTGAAAAACTGGAAGATGCAAAACAGATATCAAGTAGGCATGTTTACGAGATCGATGCACTCACTACAGACAAAATGACAAACTAAGCATACACCCATCACGAATACACATTATACAAGCTAGACAGGGCAAGAACAATAACATAGCATGAATGGATCAACTACAACATCCTCGGCAAAATCGCTAATAAGTAGACAATCTGCCCAGATTCACGAAATAGCAAAAGTAGAGCTCGATTGACTCAAGTTAGGGTGCTCCATAAAGGCAAACAAAGACATGGATGGATAGAGCACTACAGGTTTAACAAATCATCCTTACTAATCATCCTCAAAAGAGGCACGGATCACTAGGAAACAACATGAACATATGGCATATTGATAAAAACAGATCAAGGACTTAGAGAAATTCTAAGTCCCTGAAAACAGCATTAACGAACGCACCACTTTGGAAGCATGTGCTAGTCACCACACAAATCACAAAAATACATGGATGGCATCTCTGCAAAGATGGAAAAGCATATAACAAAACACACGTAGAGCCCATGAGCATATCATGCACACATTAATCATGGCAAAAATGACAAATAGCTATTTGGTGCAGTAGATCAGACAAATAACTCAAATAGCTCTCTTCCAACAGCATTTCGGGCATCAATATGAACTCAAATGAAAATGATGCAATGAGATGAAATGATGTGCTCTCTGAGACGAACATTTTGATACGCTACACACCCAAAACGGAGTTACGTATGCAGAGTTACGGCATGATGAATATGGGCATTTGAAACTGCAAATTTCGGGGACTTAGTGGAATTTTACCTCCGCGAAAGTCAACGCGGGACGGAGGGATCCGGGACGGAGCGGATCGGGACGCGACGAGGCTGTTTGGTTGGGAGGAGTGGTGGATCTGGTCCACCCTCCGGGATCTCGCTGGAGTGGAGGAAGACACCGGCGAGGTGGCGCATTCCGGTGATGTCCGACGATGAGGGGCGGCGTTGAGGGCGGCGGAGGAGATGGCCGGCCCAGCGAACGGCGGCAAGGTCGGAGGAGAACCGGGCGCGGTGGCGGCGGAGCATGACGGCAGCGGGCGGCGCGTCCCGCGGGGCACCGGCGAGGAGCACACGGCGGTGGGGCGGCACGCTGTAGGCGACGACGAAGGTCGCCGGTGGGGAGGCGCTAGGCGGCGGGGAGCAGCGGGCGAGCGGGATCGGCGGCGCGCGGCGACCGGGCCGGGCAGGCCCGCTGGAGGCGCGACTGAGGTGGCGGCCTGGGAGTGGCTGGGCGCGGCGGCCGGCTGACGTGGCGGCTCGCTATAGGCCGAGGCGACGTGGCGGCGGCGCGGTGGACATGTCCGGCACGGTGAGGACGCGTCCGACGGCGCGAGGGGAGGAGTTTTTAGGGTTTATCCGCGAATTTCGGGAGGGGAGCACATATTTATAGGTAGAGGGAGCTAGGAGAGTCCAAATGAGGTGCGGTTTTCGGCCACGCGATCGTGATCGAACGACCGAGATGATGGAGGAGGTTTAGGTGGGTTTTGGTCCACTTTGGAAGGGTGTTGGGCTGCAACACTCACAAGGCCTTTTCGGTCCCTCGGTTAACCGTTGGAGTATCAAACGAAGTCCAAATGGTACGAAACTTGATAGGAGGTCTACCGGTAGTAAACCAAGGCCGCTTGGCAAGTCTCGGTCCAATCCGGAAATGTTTAATCCTCACACACGAAAGAAAGGTAGAAATGACCACTGGAGGAGATAGGAGTGCGGGAATGCAAAACGGACAACGGGAAAAATGCTCGGATGCATGAGACGAACATGTATGCAAAAGAAATGCACATGATGACATGATATGCAATGCATGACACGCAAGCAATGACAAGGCAACAACAGCGAATAACTGGAAGACATCTGGCACATCGGTCTCGGGGCGTTACACAACAAGACGGTGACAAGAAGGTCGAGCTAGAGCCATCCCCTTCGACCATGGCGGCGAGCATGAACCTCTTCAACAACATGAAGACGGCGCCTGAGGGAGTCCTGGATTAGGGGGTCTCCGGACAGCCGGATTATATCCTTTGGCCGGACTGTTGGACTATGAAGATACAAGATTGAAGACTTCGTCTCGTGTCCGGATGGGACTCTACTTGGCGTGGAAGGCAAGCTAGGCAATACGGATATGTATATCTCCTCCTTTGTAACCGACCTTGTGTAACCCTAGCCCCCTCCGATGTCTATATAAACTGGAGGGTTTTAGTCCATAGGACAACATACAATCAGACCATAGGCTAGCTTCTAGGGTTTAGCCTCTTCGATCTCGTGGTAGATCAACTCCTGTAATACCCATATCATCAAGAATAAATCAAGCAGGACGTAGGGTTTTACCTCCATCAAGAGGGCCCGAACCTGGGTAAAACATCGTGTCCCCTGCCTCCTGTTACCATCCGCCTTAGACGCACAGTTTAGGACCCCCTACCCGAGATGCGCCGGTTTTGACACCGACATTGGTGCTTTCATTGAGAGTTCCTCTATGTCGTCGCCATAAGGAAGGATGTCCCGTCTCGTCTTTAAAGACGGTACTACTATTCGGGGAGCTTTGGCTGTCGGCCAAACTCTCCGGCTAGGCGGTTTCATCATGACCGCCTGTTCGGCTACCACGCCGACGATGACTTCTCGGGTCATCGAAAACAGCCTCCACGTCAAATCGGCACTCACCGAACAGATGGATCCAATGGAGCTCGCCTCCTTAAACAAGCTCTTGGATCGCATCGCCACCTTGGGAGTCACTACGGATTATGATCGGATTGGGCTTAAACCCGATCAAAGGGAGATTAACTCTCCATCGGTCACCCATCATATTGCAGTGGTGGAGGAACAATGTGGTGACCTTTCCTCTATATTGAGGACCAACTATGTCCGGATTCCCGATCTCTCCGAGCCGGACGCCCGTTCGCGGGAGGACAACATCCAATCCCTGAACTTAGAGTCAGGCAGTGGGCCAGGATTATCGGGTAACACCCCGGAACCAGAACTTCCAAAATTGGAAACTCCTCGGCCCCTGGATCCCAGATCGGGTATGGGTTCGGATTCAATCCCACCCACCCACCCAAACATAAACGATCTTTCCCACATCAGGCAAGAGCCCCATGAAACAGTACATCATTACAGGGCCAGATTCCTCCTTGTGTTGAACAAGGTTGAGGACTGTCGCGAGGAAGACGCAATCCTATTTTTCTGCAATAATTGCATGGACAAGGGAATCCTTAACGCCATAAATCGCCGTGAGATAACACGCTTCGCTGACTTGGCGTCCATAGTACGAAAGTACTGTGCGATGGAAAGTGCCTGGAAAACCGAAACAAACTTTTGGGATAATCCGGCCATGAATACAAACCTAGTCTGAAATAAAAGGGTGCACTATCACAACACACCCGGGTCAACTACCAAAAAGCAAAAACCCTCTACAAGGCACAGAACCGTACTGGAGGGATGGCTCAACGGACTTGATGAGGACATGACTACCTTGGATATGACCAAAAATATTGCATATATGCATATTTGTCAGGTGATTTCTAGTGCAAACTATTCAATAATCTATTTATGTTATCCAGAACAAAAATACTTCACACACTTTTGTTTTTTGTCTAATTGCAGGTGTATGGGACATTTGTACAATCCACATATGAAGATAAGAAAGAAAGAGATGTTTATTTGCTGTCCAAAAAGTTCTCTCACGTCACTTTTGGCCCAAGAGAAGATAGCGTCCAAGTCTCTCACGTTCTGGATTCAGATTCGGACTGCACAGACATACCTGACTCAAAACGCACACAAGTTTTTCATACGGACTCCAAATTGGGTGATTCTTTTTTTGTTGGAAACTAGATTTCGTGCACTTTCCAACCCAATTGGAATCACCTTCAAATTCGAGTCAGGTATGTCTGTGGATGAAACAATCTGATGCTGCAGCAGAATCCGAGTCAAACTACAAGTCCAAAGGTGTTACATCACCTCCACTTGGGCCCATTGGCCTTGTACGACCTAGATTTAGTTTTAGGCTGCCTTGGGACGTCCTCCCACCTCCTTGGCCGCCACCCCTTGCTCCTATATAAGTAGATCCATCTAGTAGCTTTTCCGGGGGGATTTGTTTAGTTAAAAGTTAGCCATTGCAACTTCGTGTACTTCGTTTGTGTCCAACGACCAGACCAAGACCGCTTACGGATCCCCACCATTATCAATACCTCATATATATTTGCAATATTCAGATTGCTTTATCATATTCTTGCTCGTTCTTCGATTGCTTGCAGGAATAGACCTTCGTGGTCAGGCTGACCGTGCTTCCGGCATCGTCAGTAACCTCAGGAGATTGGTTTAGCGATTGCTAAGGCGCAACGTCGTGCATGTTTGTAGTCGGATCGTCAAAGTCGTCTCCACCAAATCGATAGTTATCATCTCATCGAAAGATCGGGACCCTCGCCTCTATCAAGTGGTATCAGTTTTCAGGTTGCTCGGTGAGAATTTCCAGTTTTCCTAGATTAGATTTATTTTCTTACCTATTGTCCAAGAAAAATCCACAAAAAAGAGTTAGATCTATTCATCCTTTTTCCAAGCCAGTCTGAGCCTTTGCAATTTTCTTTTCATTGCTTGCATAGTTGAATTATCGGTTGCATCGTCGTGTCGAGTTGCTGGTCTTAGTGTCTAGGTCGTTTAGAGTTTCGAGTTCTGTTCACATTAGTCACGTCGCCGCTGCATCGTTATCCCTTCCGCTGTCCACCACCCATCCATCAATTTCCTCCACGTGCTACCCACCGTTCATTGTCATAATCATAGTTGAGATCGTTCCCATCTTCGCTTGATCCACTCTACATCTTATCTAGTTTGTTTTGGGAAAGAGGGAGAGAGAGAAAAAAGATAGAGAAAAAAAACGAGAGAGAAAAAAAGTAAAAAAAAAGTTAGAGAAAAAAAAGGAAAGGAAAAGAAAAAAAAGTGTGAGAAAAAAAAAGAGGAGAAAAAAAAACAAAAAATCGAATCTATCTAGAATCAATCTCGTACCTGAATTCGGATTGGAATCTGTTTTGCACACTATTCAGTAAAACAGGTGTATCTTCCTCCTACGAAGTCCGTTTTGGCTCCGTGAGTACTCAAATTGAAGCTAGAGACGAGCCGCATCTAAATAGTTGCAGAAGCTAGTTCAATATTTGACACCTCAAAATCGGCTTCTAAATAGGTCTTTTTGCCCTCTGAAGTTCGTGAACACAGCTTGTTCCAATTTTTCAGGCCAGTTTTAGAATTCTTTGACTCCTCATATCAACTCAGAATTGAGTGATTCTTTTTGCATTGGAAAGCTTGAGTTAGTATCATTCTTTGAAAGAATTTATCAGAAAATTGTCTCAAACTTTTCAAGAGGAAAGTTGGAGAGAGAGTTGTTGTATATCCTGCTTGGTAGTTGTTTTTCATCATTATCTTCACTGCCGTTGTGATCTTCACTTATATCTTGCTGTCAAGAGCTACTTAGTATCCTTCATTGATGCTAGTTGTGCTACGCCGTGACCTCATTAGTGTTCTAGGCTCGCGTCTCTAGTCCGGTCTAGCCTAGGACCAGCACAGTACCGTCGTTGAGCGTTTATTCAACATTGCATCTTTGAATTGATTATTGCTAATCTTTTGCTACCATATATAGCCAACCCAGCTCCACATATTTCTACACCGTGTATACGTATGCTCCCCTGGCAATCGCTTTACTCAATATTCGGAGTTACTTGACACCGCTGGTTGCCGATCACCGCTTGCTGCATGGTAAGAACTTGTAAGACATTGATATTTGCTTTACTGTGAGCGTTTTACCACCACATCCTAGTAGTTATAGGAACATTATTTTTGGGTTTTGTTTCTTGTTCTACTAATTATGACAGGATCCAGAGTCAATTCATGGGCTTTGTTGATCGCGGGAGACGTGCCACCACCTTTGCAAATACCACAACCGTCACGAGAGGTGCACAAACATCCAAATGCACATGATCAGGTTAATGTATCTATACCACCATTTAATGGCCATTTTAAACCTGCTTTATATATTGAATGGGAGTTTGACATAAAAAATATATTTGCTTCCCATAATTTCAATGAACATAAAAAGGTTAAGGTTGCGGTTGGTTCTTTCACTAGTTATGCTTTGGTTTGGTGGAGTGAATATTGTCGGTTACACCCTGATTATATACCTACTACTTGGGATGATTTGAAACTTGCCATGCGACATACTTTCGTCCCTGCTTATTATACTCGTGACATGATTAAGAAGTTGCAACAGTTAAAACAAGGTAGTGAAACTGTAACAAAATATTATGATGATTTACAAACTACCTTGTTGCATTCCTCTTTAGAAGAAAGTGAAGATGATTTTATGGATAGATTTTGGGGAGGATTAAATCGTGATATTCAAGAGATACTAATTCATGAAGAGTGTTATCCTATGGACCATTTGTTTCATCTTGCTTGCAAAGCTGAACAGGAAATAAAACGACGTGTTGGCCACGAGGAGAACAAGCGCACGATGCACATTCCAAGAGTTGATATGATTGTTCCTTCAACTACTAGGCATACTATGACAACCACATCCGTTGTTGTTAGGACTACATCACCTCCACCATGTGACACATCACCCCCGAGAGTGGCTACATCATTTGAGTTGATCATAAGAGGTAATGACAAAGGTACTGATCATCCATCTCTACATGAGAATGATGAATGCCTTGTCAATTTGAACGCACCATCTGATGAGCTACCCACTACTTTGATCACACCACCTATTTTAGAGGACTACGTTGATAATTTGACTTTGCCATGTGATCAAACAACTGAAATACCAACAATTTTGAGTGCACCCATTGAATTAACTATTGATGCAAAAGCACCAATGTTTAATCATTTTGATATGACCTCTAATCTTGGTGATGATTCTGTGTTGAATGACTTATTGCATGTTTGCTTATTTAAGCATGTTGTAGCATGTAAATTTGATGCAAGTAAGGTTTATTCACCAATGTTGGGATGGTTTAATGATGAACATTGTCAATCTTTTGAAATGAATAAGAGCTTCACTTATATGTGCAAACTGAGTTGCAATATTTTCATGCCTTCTACTTCTTGTGCTAATTTTTGGCTTTAGATTTTATGAACTATGCAAGTTACTCATCTATTCATGTGTCATATATGCAAAAATCAAGGGAAGTAAAAATGGATGACATATACATATACAACATGTACACCTTGTCTCTTTTGTTAGCCACATTTCAGATTAAGCAACGCCGAGGACGGCTTTATTTTCAAGAAGGGGAGGATGATGCGGACATGACTACCTTGGATATGACCAAAAATATTGCATATATGCATATTTGTCAGGTGATTTCTAGTGCAAACTATTCAATAATCTATTTATGTTATCCAGAACAAAAATACTTCACACACTTTTGTTTTTTGTCTAATTGCAGGTGTATGGGACATTTGTACAATCCACATATGAAGATAAGGAAGAAAGAGATGTTTATTTGCTGTCCAAAAAGTTCTCTCACGTCACTTTTGGCCCAAGAGAAGATAGCGTCCAAGTCTCTCACGTTCTGGATTCAGATTCGGACTGCACAGACATACCTGACTCAAAACGCACACAAGTTTTTCATACGGACTCCAAATTGGGTGATTCTTTTTTTGTTGGAAACTAGATTTCGTGCACTTTCCAACCCAATTGGAATCACCTTCAAATTCGAGTCAGGTATGTCTGTGGACGAAACAATCTGATGCTGCAGCAGAATCCGAGTCAAACTACAAGTCCAAAGGTGTTACATCACCTCCACTTGGGCCCATTGGCCTTGTACGACCTAGATTTAGTTTTAGGCTGCCTTGGGACGTCCTCCCACCTCCTTGGCCGCCACCCCTTGCTCCTATATAAGTAGATCCATCTAGTAGCTTTTCCGGGGGGATTTGTTTAGTTAAAAGTTAGCCATTGCAACTTCGTGTACTTCGTTTGTGTCCAACGACCAGACCAAGACCGCTTACGGATCCCCACCATTATCAATACCTCATATATATTTGCAATATTCAGATTGCTTTATCATATTCTTGCTCGTTCTTCGATTGCTTGCAGGAATAGACCTTCGTGGTCAGGCTGACTGTGCTTCCGGCATCGTCAGTAACCTCAGGAGATTGGTTTAGCGATTGCTAAGGCGCAACGTCGTGCATGTTTGTAGTCGGATCGTCAAAGTCGTCTCCACCAAATCGATAGTTATCATCTCATCGAAAGATCGGGACCCTCGCCTCTATCAGGACCCTACAAAATTCATAGTACAGCGGATACAATACCAACGCACAGCCTTAGAGCATGTTGGATACTCCGGCAGGTGGCCAAAAGTGGTGAGGATCTTCTTATCCCAAATACCACAGAGCACCATCCCGTGGATAACAATACGGTGTTAACAGTATTTGAGACCTTCGCTTCAAATAATAGGCGCAAGCAAACACTCCGCAACATGGCCGAAATCTGCCACGTAGCAGCAATAAATCCATGGAGTGACACGGCTATTACCTTCAATGCAAGTGACGAACCTAAAGTCCGAACAGCCCGAGCACCAGCCGCACTGGTCCTCAGTCCAATCGTGGATGGCTTTCGACTCTCCAAAGTACTCATGGACGGCGGCAGCGGATTAAACCTCATCTATGAGGAAACTCTTCAAAAGATGGAAATAGACTGGAACCGCATTGAGCAAAGTAGCACAACCTTTAGAGGAATCATCCCCAGTCGGGAAGCACACTATGCTGGGAAAATCACACTAGATGTGGTATTCGGCACGCCGGATAATTACAGGTCCAAAGAAATTACATTCCAAGTGGCCCCGTTCAACAGTGGTTATCACGCTCTTTTAGGACGGGAGGCGTTCACAATCTTACAAGCCGTACCCCATTACGGGTACATGAAGCTCAAAATGCCCGGGCCCAACAGAATCATCACCCTTGCCAGCGATCCGGACATAGCACTCCACGCCGAAAACAAAACAGCCGCACTGGCCCTCGAGGCATTATCCAAAGCCCTCTCGGCCGAGGAATTAACCACGCTACGCTCCATAGTGGACAGGGACGACGTGATACTCGACAAGAGATCCAAGTACACCTCTTTTAAACCAGCGGATGAAATAGTCAAATTCCATGTCCACCCAACGGACCCTATAAAAACAGCCTCCATCGGGGCACAGTTAAACCCCGCTGTGGACGCCGCACTATGAGAGTTCCTGCGCGAGAACTGGGACATATTCGCCTCGCATCCCTTAGACATGCCAGGAATCCCACGCAGGCTGGCCGAGCATAGCCTCAATATCCTAAAGGGATTCAAGCCGGTCAAGCAAGCTTTTCGGCGTTTCTCCGAACCTAAGAGACAGGCCATGGGAGAGGAACTAGCCAAGTTATTGGAGGCCGGATTCATCAAAGAAATAAAACACCTGTACTGGCTAGCAAACCTGGTGATGGTACCAAAGAAGGACAAATCCTGGCACCTTTGTGTCGATTTCAAAGACCTCAACAAAGCTTGCCCAAAGGATCCCTTCCCTCTCCCATGCATCGATCAAATCATTGATGCTACCGTAGGACACGAGTCATTGTGTTTCCTCGACGCATACTCCGGTTACCACCAAATCAAGATGGCGGAGTCCGACCAAGTCGCAATGGCATTCATCACACCATACGGTCCTTTCTGTTTTAACACAATGCCTTTTGGGCTCAAAAACGCCGGCGCAACATATCAACGCATGATTCAGACATGTGTGGAGAAACAAATCGACAAAACAGTAGAGGCATACGTAGACGATGTGGTCGTCAAAACCAAACATGTCGACTCTTTGATAGACGACTTGAGGCTCACATTTGACAACCTCCAAACATACGACATCAAGCTCAATCCGGAAAAATGCGTTTTCGGTGTACCAGCTGGAAAGCTCCTGGGCTTCATTGTCACCAGTAGAGGTATTGAAGCTAATCCGGCCAAAATCCGAGCTTTGTCATAGTTGGCTACCCCAACAGACCTCAAACAAATCCAGAAGTTAATTATATGTGTGGCGGCTCTAAGCCGCTTTATCTCCCGCTTAGGAGAAAAAGCTTTACCCCTTTATCGCCTCCTTCGGCGCACTGAACACTTCGAGTGGACGGACGCGGCCACGGCCGGATTGGAAGAAATAAAGGCCATCTTGGCAACCAACCCAATCCTGGCTGCGCCAAACATCGGCGAACCAATGCTGCTGTACATTGCGGCAACTCATCAAGTTGTAAGCGCGGTGCTCGTTGTCGAACGGGAAGCGGACGGACATAAATTCCCTCTTCAAAAGTCGGTATACTATGTATCCACTATCCTCACCCCATGCAAATCACGGTACCCGCACTACCAAAAGATAGCATATGCGGTATTCATAGCATCGTGGAAGCTGCGACACTACTTTCAAGAGTGTTCAATTACAGTAGCCTCGGAAGTGCCACTTAATGATATTATAAACAACCGCGACGCTACGGGCCGGATTGCCAAATGGGCCATTGAGCTCCTCCCGTTCAACATAACATACAAACCTCGACGAGCCATTAAGTCGCAGGTATTGGCCGACTTTGTCGCCGAATGGATGGAGGCCGAACTCCTTAAAGAGTACGGCGCATACTCCAATTGGATCATGCACTTCGACGGTTCTAAAATGCTGGCTGGTCTAGGGGCTGGCGTCGTCCTGACGTCCCCAACCTGAGATACCGTTCAGTACGTATGGCAAATATTGTATACAGACTCCAACAATGTAGCCGAATACGAAGCTCTGTTGCATGGTCTTCGGATGGTAGTCTCCATGGGAATTCAATGCCTGGAGGTGCGTGGGGATTCAAACCTCGCAATATCCCAAATAAATGGAGACTTTGACGCCAAGGATCCAAAAATGGCGGCCTATCAAAACACCGTCCTAAAAATATCAGCTCGGTTCGAGGGGCTCGAATTTCACCATGTGGCTCGGGAAAACAATCAGGCGACAGATATCCTCGCCCGCATCGGCGCAAAACGTGATGCGCTCCCCCCAACATATTTTTGGAAAGGCTGTTCAAGCCATCCATAGTATGGGAAGGGGACACTGGTAACAACAGTCCGGACCCGGCCAAAATACCCGATACCGAACTCTCTGACACAATCGGAGGCTCTGCCACCCGAATAACACCTTCAGCCCACGAAATAATGGTCATTATTGCCCCGTGGACAGAACCATTCCTGGCCTACCTAACTAGACAGGAACTTCCGGAGGACCAAAATGAGGCACACTGCATAGTGCAGCGATCTAAGGCGTACAGGGTCCATGAGGGAGAATTGTACAAAAAAAGCACTACCGGAGTCCTTCAAAGGTGCATCTCCAAAGAGGAAGGGCGGAATCTTTTGGCAGAAATTCACGCCGGACTCGGCGGTCATCATGCCGCAGCCCGGGCTCTTGTAAGCAAGGCCTTCCGCACAGGATTCTATTGGCCAGCGGCCAGGGAAGATGCACAGGACTTGGTCCAACACTGCGCCGGTTGCCAGCTCTTTGCAAATCAAAGTCACATGCCACCTACCGCCCTCCAAACAATCCCCATTACATGGCCCTTTGTGGTCTGGGGGCTTGACATGGTTGGACCCCTTAAAGGGGGAACCCACAAGAAAAAATACTTATTGGTCATGGTGGATAAATTCACCAAATGGATAGAGGCCAAACCTGTTAAAATAGCCGAATCCGGACCGGTGATAGACTTCATATCCGGGGTTGTACACCGTTATGGCGTCCCCCACAGCATCATAACTGATAATGGCACGAACTTCACAGTCGACGAGGTAAAACTCTGGTGCATCAAAATGGGCATCAAGCTCGATTATGCCTCAGTCTATCACCCACAAACCAACGGTCAAGTCAAGCGAGCAAACGGTCTTATAACGAGCGGCATTAAACCCAGATTAGTGCGCTCCTTAACGGAGTCAAACACGCACTGGGTAGAGGAGCTCAACTCCATACTCTGGGGGCTGCGGACCACGCCGAATCGTAGTACCGGATATACACCCTTCTTTATGGTGTACGGCGCAGAGGCAGTCTTGCCTTGTGACATAATTCATGACTCACCTCGAATGCGCATGTACGAAGAAAGAGAAGCCGAGCTCGATCGGCAGGATAGTTTGGACACCCTGGAGGAGGAGCGCGACGTAGCCAAAGCCCGTTCCGCATTTTATCAGCAGCAGGCTCGCAGATACCAAAGCAGAGAAGTACGGGCCAAAACTTATAATGTTGGCGAACTAGTTCTACGCCTGCCGGATAAGAAAAAGAACAAGCTCGAGCTCAAATATGAAGGTCCATTCATTATTGACCAAGTTCTGACCGGTGGAGCGTACCGACCGTGGGATGCATCGACTAGTCGACTCGAGCCGAACCCATGGAACGCGGCCAGGCTCCAAAGATTCTACGCCTAGCACCGGACTCTATGTTAGTCCCTTCCCTTTGTCCATTTTTTGCATATACATTATTTGTCTTGTTTCTCTTTCTTTCTTTCATTCTTTTATTATTTCTCTAGACCTTCAAGGGTCACCTTGTGCCTCGCTTGCACATTACAGATGCGCTAGCCGCACTCTTCACACCTGGGGGCTTCTTTCACAGAAGCTTAAATTATTTATCTGGGCCTCATGCCCCACACATGTGTTATACTTCCACATGTACCTTTTTTCATCATTATATGCATCGATATGACTTCAGTTTTGGCCAAGCTGGCTTGCCTGGCTCTTGTATTTATGCCCTACGTTCCCGTTAATTCGGCTAGGGCATAAGGGGAGCACCTCTGTGATTGTTACTGCTGGGTCAGCCGGATGTGTACCTCAGACTGGGTGAAGCCGAAAGCTATCGTTCTTAAGGGAATATTTGGTCGGTGAACAAAAGATGATTTTTATTTATTGTCCACATCTGCCCCCAGATATTTTTCCTGTGTTTTCTATCGCAGTCCGGACATGCACTTTAGGGCATGCTTACCCAGGGAAAGGAACCCCTAACGGAACTATTCTCCCTGGAAGATGTTTCTTACTACCCATGTAATATAACATAACTAGTTGGGCACTTGTCTGATAAAGCACTAATGACCCCTACGCCTGGTCTCCACGTATACCCCGGTTCTTATATAACTGAGCAGGTATTCGGATACACTCCGGACTATTGGGCCCGGAGGTTGAAGCGAAAAGGTCCGCAACGACAAATGATCTACAATCCGGCTAGAAGGCATTATACATGTCACTTTAATTACATAGTCATGCAGACTGACTAAATCCCTCTTCTATACCATCCAACAGGGGGTCTAGCTTACAATCCTGTTGGGAATACTTTGCGGCTAATTCTACTTGCCCATAAACTAAGCTAACGGGGATCTCTTTTCCGTCGGGCCCCACAGGTCCGACCTCGACCATGTGATTTGGGTCTGCCTTGGTATACCGCGTCTTCACCATCGCCCAGGCCTCTCTGGCACCCTCTCGGCAAGCCGATATCTTCCATAATCGAAAGCGCCGCCATGCTCCCTTGAGCTTCTCTGTAAGCTCCGCAACGCCCTCTGGCAGGGAGACAGATGGCCACAATGCTTGGGCAACACCTTGCATCACCTGCCGAACTTGTTCGTGCAGATGCGACAGCTCGGATAGAAGATCACCCGCAGACCCGGGCATTTCCTCCGCGGGACGACCCGTCAGCATACCTACAGACATAACGCTGTTAGTTGGCTTCTTCGCCGAACCCCATTAAAAGGATTCGTTCAAGCACTTACTGAAAATGCCGCGCCAAAGCCACTTACTCTCCTTCTTGGAGTCTGCAAGCTGGCCCCGAACATCTTTTAGTTCCACGCTCAGCTTAATATTGGCGTCTTGGAGATTGTTTTTCTCCCGCCTAACCTAAGTCAGCACGCGTTTGCGAGCCTCTAGCTATCGCATAACATGCTGGTCCTCCGGATTTTCTCCGGATTCATCTGCAACATCTGTTGTTAGATCTGCAGCCATGCCGCACATTATATGGTAACCATCATTATTTAAAATAAATGTTACCAGCAGGTGACTTTTTTGGTTCCTGCAATGCGGCCACAGCAGCCCGCAGTTGGGTCTTGCATTACTCTAGCTCCTGTGTTAGCCTAGTATTATTCTCTATAGGAACCTGCACAATAAAGATGATCCTTAAATCAGTTCTGCTAACTATTTCATGTCTCAGGGGCTACTCATACATATAAATCATCAGATTCACTTACCCGTACATCCTTTACGTATTGATCCATCGCTCTGGCTAGACCAACTTGAGCAGCACGGAGGTACGCCTCTCCGGAATTAAAGGCATCAAATGCCTCTGGTGAGAAACAAGCGTCCTGGAGTACGGCCCGACGGCGCCTATGGTGTTGGGGAATGTAGTAATTTCAAAATTTTCCTACGCACACGCAAGATCATGGTGATGCATAGCAACGAGAGGGGGAGAGTGTGATCTACGTACCCTTGTAGATCGACAACGGAAGCGTTTGGTTGATGTAGTCGTACGTCTTCACGGCCCGACCGATCAAGCACCGAAACTATGGCACCTCCGAGTTTTAGCACACGTTCAGCTCGATGATGATCCCCGGACTCCGATCTAGCAAAGTGTTAGGGAAGAGTTCCGTCGGCATGATGGCGTGGTGATGATCTTGATGTACTACTGTCGCAGGGCTTCGCCTAAGCACCGCTACAATATGATCGAGGACTATGGTGGCAGGGGGCGCCGCACACGGCTAAGAATAAGATCACGTGGATCAACTTGTGTGTCTCTGGGGTGCCCCTGCCTCCATATATAAAGGACCAAGAGGGGGAGGCCGGCCGGCCACATAGCGCGCGCCAGGAGGAGTCCTACTCCCTCCGGGAGTAGGACTTCTCCCCCAATCCTAGTTGGAATAGGACTCGCGAGGTGGGAAAAGAGAGAGAGAGGAGGAGGGCGCCGGCCCCCTCTCTCCTTGTCCTATTCGGACTAGGGGGTAGGGGCGCGCGGCCCAGCCCTGGCTGCCTCTCCTCTTCTTCCACTAAGGCCCATTAAGGCCCATATAGCTCCCGGGGGGTTCCGGTAACCTCCCGGTAATCCGGTAAAATCCCGATTTCACCCGGAACACTTCCGATATCCAAACATAGGCTTCCAATATATCAATCTTTATGTCTCGACCATTTCGAGACTCCTCGTCATGTCCGTGATCACATCCGGGACTCCGAACAAACTTCGGTACATCAAAAATGCATAAACTCATAATATAACTGTCATCGTAACTTTAAGCGTGCGGACCCTACGGGTTCGAGAACAATGTAGACATGACCGAGACATGTCTCCGGTCAATAACCAATAGCGGAACCTGGATGCTCATATTGGCTCCTACATATTCTACGAAGATCTTTATCGGTCAGACCGCATAACAACATACGTTGTTCCCTTTGTCATCGGTATGTTACTTGCTCGAGATTCGATCGTCGGTATTCCAATACCTAGTTCAATCTCGTTACCGACAAGTCTCTTTACTCGTTCTGTAATACACCATCCCGCAACTAACTCATTAGTTGCAATGCTTGCAAGGCTTAAGTGATGTGCATTACCGAGAGGGCCCAGAGATACCTCTCCGACAATCGGAGTGACAAATCCTAATCTCGAAATACGCCAACCCAACATGTACCTTTGGAGACACCTGTAGAGCTCCTTTATAATCACCCAGTTACGTTGTGACGTTTGGTAGCACACAAAGTGTTCCTCTAGCAAACAGGAGTTGCATAATCTCATAGTCATAGGAACATGTATAAGTCATGAAGAAAGCAATAGCAACATACTAAACGATCGGGTGCTAAGCTAATGGAATGGGTCATGTCAATCAGATCATTCACTTAATGATGTGATCCCGTTAATCAAATAACAACTCCTTGTTCATGGTTAGGAAACATAACCATCTTTGATTAACGAGCTAGTCAAGTAGAGGCATACTAGTGACACTTTGTTTGTCTATGTATTCACACATGCATTATGTTTCCGGTTAATACAATTCTAGCATGAATAATAAACATTTATCATGATATAAGGAAATAAATAATAACTTTATTATTGCCTATAGGGCATATTTCCTTTACTCTCCCACTTGCACTAGAGTCAATAATCTAGATTACATAGTAATGATTCTAACACCCATGGAGCTTTGGTGCTGATCATGTTTTGCTCGTGAAAGAGGCTTAGTCAACGGGTCTGCAACATTTAGATCCGTATGTATCTTGCAAATCTCTATGTCTCCCACCTGGACTAGATCCCGGATGGAATTGAAGCGTCTCTTGATGTGCTTGGTTCTCTTGTGAAATCTAGATTCCTTTGCCAAGGCAATTGCACCAGTATTGTCACAAAAGATTTTCATTGGACCCGATGCACTAGGTATGACACCTAGATCGGATATGAACTCCTTCATCCAGACTCCTTCATTTGCTGCTTCCGCAGCAGCTATGTACTCCGCTTCACATGTAGATCCCGCTACAACACTTTGTTTAGAACTGCACCAACTGACAGCTCCACTGTTTAATGTAAACGCGTATCCGGTTTGCGATTTAGAATCGTTCGGATCAGTGTCAAAGCTTGCATCAACGTAACCTTTTACGATGAGCTCTTTGTCACCTCCATATATGAGAAACATATCCTTAGTACTTTTCAGGTATTTCAGGATGTTCTTGACCGCTGTCTAGTGATCCACTCCTGGATTACTTTGGTACCTCCCTGCTAGACTTATAGCAAGGCACACATCAGGTCTGGTACATGATGAGGACATCAATACCATTGTTACACCCACAGCCCCTACTGTTACATATACTGGACCAATTACTAGAGCTCGCGCACGCCAATTAAATTACCAGGTACTTTCGTTTCTTGGTAATGATTCTAATGTTCATGAGATTATGATGCTGCCTAAATTGGATACATTTGTTTTGCTTACAAATGAAGGGGCTAGCTTGGAGAAGGATGAACATTGGAGCAAGAACACGCATGGAGTTGATGGCATGCGCAAGGGGATCAAGAACAGAGTTACAAGTGATGATTTTAGGACTTTGAAGCCGCCATAAGGAGTGCATGAAGCCTTGGACGAAATATACAAGATGCCACTTCATAATATTCGTCCATAGGCTATTCTAGGTGCTGCGTCACCTTATTAATGGGCCAGGCCCATGTAATTTCGAAATACTTAAGTATAGGCTATTTTTAGAGTCCGTATGTGTGGGGAAACAAGAGTTAGGGTTGGTTTCGGACCCCACCCTCAAGGGCCACGAAATTCCCCCCTCTTCCTCCATATATACAGCCCTTAGGGCGTCGTTTAGACTTTGGGTTTTGTTTAGATTAAAAGTTCGCCATAGCTGCAACTTCGCGTACTTCGTTTGTGTCCAACGACCAGACCAAGACGTCAGAGAACCCCACCTTGATCAATAAAGCTTTCATCTTATATTCGCAATATCCTGATTGCAATCTCAGTTTCTTGCTTGTTCTTCGTTTGCTCGCAGGAAACAGACCCTCGTGGTCAGGTTGATCGTGCTCCGGCGTGGTCAATAACCCTTGGAAGTTGGTTTAGCGATTGCTAAGGCGCGACGTCTCGCACGTTCGTAGTCGGATCGTCAAGGTCGACTCCCACAGAAAATGATAGCCACCATCTCATCGAAACATCGGGACACCTTAGCCTCTATCAGTACACAGCATTGCAAAGATGATAGAGCCTATGGCTAAAGCATAGGGAACATCTTTCATATTCTCTCTATCTTCTGCAGTGGTCGGGCATTGAGTCTTACTCAACTTCACACCTTGTAACATAGGCAAGAACCCTTTCTTTGCTTGATCCATTTTGAACTTCTTCAAAATTTTGTCAAGGTATGTGGTTTGTGAGAGTCCAATTAAGCGTCTTGATCTATCTCTATAGATTTTAATGCCTAATATGTAAGCAGCTTCATCGAGGTCTTTCATTGAAAAACTCTTATTCAAGTATCCCTTTATGCTATCCAGAAATTCTACATCATTTTCAATTAGTAATATGTCATCCACATATAATATCAGAAATGCTATAGAGCTCCCACTCACTTTCTTGTAAATACAGGCTTCTCCAAAAGTCTGTAAAAATCCAAATGCTTTGATCACACTATCAAAACATTTATTCCAACTCCGAGAGGCTTGCACCAGTCCATAAATGGATCGCTGGAGCTTGCACACTTTGTTAGCACCCTTTGGATCGACAAAACCTTCTGGTTGCATCATGTACAACTCTTCTTCCAGAAATCCATTCAGGAATGCAGTTTTGACATCCATCTGCCAAATTTCATAATCATAAAATGCGGCAATTGCTAACATGATTCGGACAGACTTAAGCATCGCTACGGGTGAGAAGGTCTCATCGTAGTCAATCCCTTGAACTTGCCGAAAACCTTTTGCGACAAGTTGAGCTTTGTAGACAGTAATATTACCGTCAGCGTCAGTCTTCTTCTTGAAGATCCATTTATTCTCAATTGCTTGCCGATCATCGGGCAAGTCAACCAAAGTCCATACTTTGTTCTCATACATGGATCCCATCTCAGATTTCATGGCTTCAAGCCATTTTGCGGAATCTGGGCTCACCATCGCTTCTTCATAGTTCGTAGGTTCATCATGATCTAGTAGCATGACTTGCAGAACAGGATTACCATACCACTCTGGCGCGGATCTTACTCTGGTTGATCTATGAGGTTCAGTAGTATCTTGTTCTGAAGTTTCATGATCACGATCATTAGCTTCCTCACTAACTGGTGTAGGTGTCACAGAAACAGTTTTCTGTGATGCACTACTTTCCAATAAGGGAGCAGGTACAGTTACCTCGTCAAGTTCTACTTTCCTCCCACTCACTTCTTTCGAGAGAAACTCCTTTTCTAGAAAGTTTCCGAACTTAGCAACAAAAGTCTTGCCTTCGGATCTGTGATAGAAGGTGTATCCAATAGTCTCCTTTGGATATCCTATGAAGACACATTTCTCCGATTTGGGTTCGAGCTTATCAGGTTGAAGCTTTTTCACATAAGCATTGCAGCCCCAAACTTTCAGAAACGATAACTTTGGTTTCTTGCCAAACCACAGTTCATAAGGCGTCGTCTCAACGGATTTTGATGGTGCCCTATTTAACATGAATGCGGCCGTCTCTAGAGCGTATCCCCAAAATGATAGCGGTAAATCAGTAAGAGACATCATAGATCGCACCATATCTAATAAAGTACGATTACGACGTTCGGACACACCATTACGCTGTGGTGTTCCGGGTGGCGTGAGTTGCGAAACTATTCCACAATTTTCCAAATGTACACCAAACTCGTAACTCAAATATTCTCCTCCACGATCAGATCGTAGAAACTTTATTTTCTTGTTACGATGATTTTCAACTTCACTCTGAAATTCTTTGAACTTTTCAAACGTTTCAGACTTATGTTTCATTAAGTAGATATACCCATATATGCTTAAGTCATCTGTGAAGGTGAGAAAATAACGATATCCGCCACGAGCCTCAATATTCATCGGACCACATACATCTCTATGTATGATTTCCAACAAATCTTTTGCTCTCTCCATAGTACCGGAGAACGGTGTTTTAGTCATCTTGCCCATGAGGCACGGTTCGCAAGTACCAAGTGATTCATAATCAAGTGGTTCCAAAAGTCCATCAGTATGGAGTTTCTTCATGCGCTTTACACCGATATGACCTAAACGGCAGTGTCACAAATAAGTTGCACTATCATTATCAACTCTGCATCTTTTGGCTTCAGCACTATGAATATGTGTGTTACTACTATCGAGATTTAATAAAAATAGACCACTCTTTAAGAGTGCATGACCATAAAAGATATTACTCATATAAATAGAACAACTATTATTCTCAGATTTAAATGAATAACCGTCTTGCATCAAACAAGATCCAGATATAATGTTCATGCTTAACGCTGGCACCAAACAACAATTATTTAGGTCTAATATTAATCCCGAAGGTAGATGTAGAGGTAGCGTGCCGACTGCGATCACATCGACTTTGGAACTGTTTCCCACGCGCATCGTCACCTCGTCCTTAGCCAATCTTCGCTTAATCCTAGTCCCTGTTTCGAGTCGCAAATATTAGCAACAGAACCATTATCAAATACCCAGGTGCTACTGCGAGCATTAGTAAGGTACACATCAATAACATGTATATCACATATACCTTTGTTCACCTTGCCATCCTTCTTATCCGCCAAATACTTGGGGCAGTTCCGCTTCCAGTGACTAGTCTGCTTGCAATAGAAGCACTCAGTTTCAGGCTTAGGTCCAGGTTTGGGTTTCTTCTCTTGAGTAGCAACTTGCTTGCCGTTCGTTTTGAAGTTCCCCTTCTTCTTCCCTTTGCCCTTTTTCTTGAAACTAGTGGTCTTGTTGACCATCAACACTTGATGCTCCTTCTTGATTTCTACCTCCGCAGCTTTTAGCATTGCGAAGAGCTCGGGAATAGTCTTGTTCATCCCTTGCCTATTATAGTTCATCACAAAGCTCTTGTAGCTTGGTGGTAGTGATTGGAGAATTCTGTCAATGACGCAATCATCTAGAAGATTAACTCCCAATTGAATCAAGTGATTATTATACCCAGACATTTTGAGTATATGCTCACTGACAGAACTGTTCTCCTCCATCTTGTAGCTATAGAACTTATTGGAGACTTCGTATCTCTCAATCCGGGCATTTGCTTGAAATATTAACTTCAACTCCTGGAACATCTCATATGCTCCATGACGTTCAAAACGTCGTTGAAGTCCCGATTCTAAGCCGTAAAGCATGGCACACTGAACTATTGAGTAGTCATCAGCTTTGCTCTGCCAGACGTTCATAACATCCGGCGTTGCTCCAGCAGCAGGCCTGGCACCCAACGGTGCTTCTAGGACGTAATTCTTTTGTGCAGCAATGAGGATAATCCTCAAGTTACGGACCCAGTCCGTGTAGTTGCTACCATCATCTTTCAACTTTGCTTTCTCAAGGAACGCATTAAAATTCAACGGAACAACAGCACGAGCCATCTATCTACAAACAAGCATAAACAAGCAAGATACTTATCAGGTACTAAGTTTCATGATAAATTTAAGTTCAGTTAATTTAGTTAAAGAAACTCCCACTTAGATAGACATCCCTCTAATCCTCTAAGTGATTACGTGATCCAAATCAACTAAACCATGTCCGATCATCACGTGAGATGGAGTAGTTTCATTGGTGAACATCACTATGTTGATCATATCTACTATATGATTCACGCTCGACCTTTCGGTCTCCGTGTTCCGAGGCCATGTCTGTATATGCTTGGCTCGTCAAGTTTAACCTGAGTATTCCGCGTGTGCAACTGTTTTGCACCCGTTGTATTTGAACGTAGAGCCTATCACACCCGATCATCACGTGGTGTCTCAGCACGAAGAACTTTCGCAACGGTGCATACTCAGGGAGAACACTTCTTGATAATTAGTGAGAGATCATCTTATAATGCTACCGTCAATCAAAGTAAGATAAGATGCATAAAAGATAAACATCACATGCAATCAATATAAGTGATATGATATGGCCATCATCATCTTGTGCTTGTGATCTCCATCTCCGAAGCACCTTGTGATCACCATCGTCACCGGCGCGACATCTTGATCTCCATCGTAGCATCGTTGTCGTCTCGCCAAGCTTGTGCTTCCACGACTATCGCTACCGTTTAGTGATAAAGTAAAGCATTACAGCGCGATTGCATTGCATACAATAAAGCGACAACCATATGGCTCCTGCCAGTTGCCGATAACTCGGTTACAAAACATGATCATCTCATACAATAAAATTTAGCATCATGTCTTGACCATATCACATCACAACATGCCCTGCAAAAACAAGTTAGACGTCCTCTACTTTGTTGTTGCAAGTTTTACGTGGCTGCTACGGGCTTAAGCAAGAACCAATCTTACCTATGCATCAAAACCACAACGATAGTTTGTCAAGTTGGTGCTGTTTTAACCTTCGCAAGGACCGGGCGTAGCCACACTCGATTCAACTAAAGTTGGAGAAACTGTCACCCGCAAGCCACCTATGTGCAAAGCACGTCGGGAGAACCGGTCTCGCGTAAGCGTACGCGTAATGTCGGTCCGGGCTGCTTCGTCCAACAATACCGCCGAATCAAAGTATGACATGCTGGTAAGCAGTATGACTTCTATTGCCCACAACTCACTTGTGTTCTACTCGTGCATATAACATCAACATACAAAACCTAGGCTCGGATGCCACTGTTGGGGAACGTAGTAATTTCAAAATTTTCCTACGCACACGCAAGATCATGGTGATGCATAGCAATGAGAGGGGGAGAGTGTGATCTACGTACCCTTGTAGATCGACAACAGAAGCGTTTGGTTGATGTAGTCGTACGTCTTCACGGCCCGACCGATCAAGCACCGAAACTATGGCACCTCCGAGTTTTAGCACATGTTCAGCTCGATGATGATCCCCGGACTCCGATCTAGCAAAGTGTCGGGGAAGAGTTCCGTCAGCACGACGGTGTGGTGACGATCTTGATGTACTACTGTCGCAGGGCTTCGCCTAAGCACCGCTACAATATGATCGAGGACTATGGTGGCAGGGGGCGCTGCACACGGCTAAGAATAAGATACGTGGATCCCCTGCCTCCGTATATAAAGGACCAAGAGGGGGAGGCCGGCCGGCCACATAGGGCGCGCCAGGAGGAGTCCTACTCCCTCCGGGAATAGGACTTCTCCCCCAATCCTAGTTGGAATAGGACTCGCGAGGTGGGAAAAGAGAGAGAGAGAAGGAGGAGGGCGCCGGCCCCCTCTCTCCTTGTCCTATTCGGACTAGGGGGGAGGGGCGCGCGGCCCAGCCCTGGCTGCCTCTCCTCTTCTTCCACTAAGGCCCATTAAGGCCCATATAGCTCCCGGGGGGTTCCGGTAACCTCCCGGTAATCCGGTAAAATCCCGATTTCACCCGGAACACTTCCGATATCCAAACATAGGCTTCCAATATATCAATCTTTATGTCTCGACCATTTCGAGACTCCTCGTCATGTCCGTGATCACATCCGGGACTCCGAACAAACTTCGGTACATCAAAAATGCATAAACTCATAATATAACTGTCATCGTAACCTTAAGCGTGCGGACCCTACGGGTTCGAGAACAATGTAGACATGACCGAGACATGTCTCCGGTCAATAACCAATAGTGGAACCTGGACGCTCATATTGGCTCCTACATATTCTATGAAGATCTTTATCGGTCAGACCGCATAACAACATACGTTGTTCCCTTTGTCATCGGTATGTTACTTGCCCGAGATTCGATCGTTAGTATTCCAATACCTAGTTCAATCTCGTTACCGGCAAGTCTCTTTACTCGTTCCATAATACATCATCTCACAACTAACATATTAGTTGCAGTGCTTGCAAGGCTTATGTGATGTGCATTACCGAGAGGGCCCAGAGATACCTCTCCGACAATCGGAGTGACAAATCCTAATCTCGAAATACGCCAACCCAACATGTACCTTTGGAGACACCTGTAGAGCTCCTTTATAATCACCCAGTTACGTTGTGACGTTTGGTAGCACACAAAGTGTTCCTCTGGCAAACGGGAGTTGCATAATCTCATAGTCATAGGAACATGTATAAGTCATGAAGAAAGCAATAGCAACATACTAAACGATCGGGTGCTAAGCTAATGGAATGGGTCATGTCAATCAGATCATTCACTTAATGATGTGATCCCGTTAATCAAATAAAAACTCCTTGTTCATGGTTAGGAAACATAACCATCTTTGATTAACGAGCTAGTCAAGTAGAGGCATACTAGTGACACTTTGTTTGTCTATGTATTCACACATGCATTATGTTTCCGGTTAATACAATTCTAGCATGAATAATAAACATTTATTATGATATAAGGAAATAAATAATAACTTTATTATTGCCTCTAGGGCATATTTCCTTCATATGGTTCATGGCGCTTTCCACTTCTGAGTTAGTAGCGGATAATCTATCCACATCCTCCCTAGGGGGATTATCCGGCGCCTGCCCCATATCGGCTTCCGCCTCTATGTCCAGTCCTGGCGCCCGGCTAGTGGAAGCGTGATTAGTAACATCGCCGGACATATTCTGGCGAGCGTTTTTTCTGTTAAAGAAACACGGGCGTCATTATATTTCAAGAAAGACGACAACCACGGAGCGGGGTTTGTTATACCATTGCGCCGGCGTGTCCGTCCTGACTGCCTTCCTTTTTGGCCTACCCGGCCTCAGTGCCTCCTGTTGGCGCGTTGCCGTGGGTTCGGCAAGGCGTCCCGAATGCCTTCCCTGTAAAATGCCATGTGTGTATGATGGGTGAAGTGTCTAAAAGGGGATCCTAGTTTTGGAGTTGGAATTTTTGGTTTTTCTTACGTGCGATGCAGGGAGCAGTCCGGGATAGTCGGCCGCAATGGCCACCATGGCATCGTCACAGCTTAACTGATAGAACTGCCGGTCTATAAGCTCCACGGATATAACCGAATCTTCTTCGAGTCCGGAGTCGAGGGCCCGGTCAGGGTCCTCTGGTTGTGGAGAAGGGCTGCTGACCTCCTTTATGGCTTTTCGCAGTTCCTGCCGCAAAGTGGCAAGGTGAATACTTACGACAAAGAATGCGGGAAAAATGGGAGCAGGGAGATATAACTTACCCAGCTTGGAGGATTGTACATGGAGAATCCATCCCGTGGCTTGATGCGGGTGAACTCCTCTTCCTCGCCCTTGAACAGTTCGGACAGGATTTTCGCCAGAGCGGCAGCATTTTCCGGGCCCTTACGCCCGCAGCGGGTAGTGATGAGTACATGACCACCTTGGATACGACCAAAAATATTGCATACATGCATATTTGTCAGGTGATTTCTAATGCAAACTATTCAATAATCTATTTATGTTATCCAGAACAAAAATACTTCACACACTTTTGTGTTTTGTCTAATTACAGGTGTATGGGACATTTGTACAATCCACATATGAAGATAAGGGAAAAGGAGAAGTTTATGTTGTGTTCAAAAAGTCGTCTCACGTCACTTTTGGGCCAAGAGAAGATAGAGTCCAAGTCTTTCACGTTCTGGATTCAGATTCGGACTGCACAGACATACCTGACTCAAAACGCCAACAACTTTTTCATACGGACTCCGAATTGGGTGATTCTTTTTTTGTTGGAAACTAGATTTCGTGCTATTTCCAACCCAATTGGATTCACCTTCAAATTCGTCCGGAGCGTTGAGTTACGGACGAAACAATCTGATGTTGCAGCAGAATCCGAGTCAAACTACAAGCCCAAAGGTGTTGCATCACCTCCACTTGGGCCCATGAGCCTTGTACGACCTAGGGTTAGTTTTAGGCTGCCTTGGGACGTCCTCCCACCTCCTTGGCCGCCACCCCTTGCTCCTATATAAGTAGATCCATCTAGTAGCTTTTTCCTTGGGTTTTATTTAGTTAAAAGTTAGCCATCGCTGCAACTTCGTGTACTTCGTTTGTGTCCAACGACCAGACCAAGACCGCTTATGAAACCCCACTTTAATCAATACTTCATCCATATTCGCAATATTCAGATTGCTTAATCATATTCTTGCTTGTTCTTCGATTGTTTGCAGGAATAGACCTTCGTGGTCAGGTTGATCGTGCTCCTGCGTGGTCAATAACCTCTCGGGGTTGGTTTAGCGATTGCTAAGGCACAACATCGTGCACGTTTGTAGTCGGATCGTCAAAGTCATCTCCACCAAATCGATAGTTATCATCTCATCGAAAGATCAGGACACCCTCGCCTCGTTCACATCTTCACTTGATCCAATCTGCATCTTATCAAGTGGTATCAGTTTTCAGGTTGCTCGGTGAGAATTTCCAGTTTTGCTAGATTAGATTTATTTTCTTACCTATTGTCCAAGAAAAAGCCACAAAAAAGAGTTAGATCTATTCATCCTTGGTCCAAGCCAGTCTGAGCCTTTGCAATTTTCTTTTCATTGCTTGCATAGTTGAATTATCGGTTGCATCGTCGTGTCGAGTTGCTGGTCTTAGTGTCTAGTTCGTTTAGAGTTTCGAGTTCTGTTCACATTAATCACGCCACCGCTGCATCATTATCTCTTCCGCTGTCCACCACCCATCCATCAATTTCCACCACGTGCTACCCACCATTCATTGTCATAATAATAGTTGAGATCGTTCACATCTTCGCTTGATCCAATCTGCGTCTTATCTAGTTTGTTTTGGAAAGAGGGAGAAAAAAAAGAGAAAAAAAGTCAGAGAAAAAAAGGAGAAAAAAAATCAAAAAAATCGGCACAAACTTTTTTAGAGGAAAGTTGGAGACAAAGTTGTTGATATATCCTGCTTGGCTGTTGTTTCACATCATTATCTTTACTGCCATTGTGATCTTCACTTATATCTTGCTGTCCAGAGCTACTTAGTATCCTTCATTGATGCTAGTTGTGCTACGACGTGACCTCATTAGTGTTCTAGGCTCGCGTCTCTAGTTCGGTCTAGCCTAGGACCAGCACAGTACCGTCGTTGAGCGTTTATTCAACATTGCATCTCTGAATTGATTATTGCTAATCTTTTGCTACCATATATAGCCAACCCAGCTCCACATATTTCTACACCGTGTATACGTACGTTCCCCTGGCAATCGCTTTACACAATCTTCAGAGTTATTTGACACCGTTGGTTGCCTGTCACCACCTGTTGCTTGGTAAGAACTTGTAAGATATTGATATTTGCTTTACTGTGAGTGCTTTACCACCACACCTTAGTAGTTCATAGGAACATTATTCTTGAATTTTGTTTCTTGTTTCTACTAATCATGACAGGTTCCGAAGATAGAAGTTCTTGGACGACGGACACATCTTCATCATCACGAGAGTTGGGACAACACACACAAGCACATGGTCAGGTTATCTTTTTACCGTCATTTGAGGGTAGATTTAATCCTACTACATATCTATCTTGGGAGCTTGAAGTAGAACAAGTTTTTAGTCACCATGACTTTTCTGAACTTGAGCGAGTGCGAGCAACCACTAGAGAATTTACCGATTTTGCTTCTGTTTGGTGGAGTGTACATTGTAAGAAAAACATTGATAACCAACCCACAACTTGGAAAGTTTTGAAAGCTGTAATGAGACAACAATTTTTCCCTCCTTATTATCATCGTGAATTGCTTCGCAAATTTGAACAATTTAAACAAGGCAACAACACTGTTCATGCTTACTACCAAGAGTTCAAATCTTATATGCATCATTGTGACATAGAAGAATCTGAGAATGATACAATGAATAGATTTTTTGGTGGTTTGAACCATGATATTCAGGCAAGATTTCAGTATATTCCTCGTTGCATTACTGGTATGTATGTCCGTGCTTGTACCTTTGAGAGACAGATAAAGGAGGATGCATTAGGTGACTACAACAACTACTATTCCAGTTCATGCTCGCCACCGCCGGTGGGTTCCTCCATCATTGCACCTCGGATTATGAGCGCGACATCATCTCAAGGGTATGGTACATTGTCAACGTCCGTACCTACATCAGCTACATCTTTGCCACAAGGTAACAATAAAGGTATTGATGATATAACTTCACATGAGAATGATGCATGCCTAGTTAACTTGAATGCGTCATGTATTGAGTTACCTGTTGATTTGAGCACACCACCTATTTTAGAGAATCTTGTTATTGTCATGAATGCGTCATGTGATCAAACAACTGAAATATCAATAATTTTGAGTGCACCCATTGAATTAACTGTTGATGCAAAGGAACTAATGTTTAATCATTTTGATATGGCCTCCAATCTTGGTGATGATTCTGTGTCCAATGACTTATTGCATGTTTGCTTATTTAAGCATGTTGTAGCATGTAAATTTGATGCAAGTAAGGTTTATTCACCAAAGTTGGGATGGTTTAATGATGAACATTGCGAATCTTTTGAAATGAATAAGAGCTTCACTTATATGTGCAAACTGAGTTCTAATATTTTCATGCCTTCTACTTCTTGTGATAATTTTTTGGCTTTAGTTTTTATGAACTATGAAAGTTACTCATGTATACATGTGTCATACGTGCAAAAATCAAGGGAAGTTAATGTCACACCCTAGCTAGTTCATGCATTAGAGTGTTGCATCATGTCTATTCTTTCATCAGAAACCTAAAATGGGGATGACAGAACCCCTAGCCCCCTCTGAAACCAACTAGGGTTTACTAAAAACTTTTTCAATGAACCTGAAATGCCCTTCTAAAATGCCCATCATTTTTGTCTTGGTTCAGAACCTCTGCCAGAAGTGATGCACATTTTCCTAGGACATCTTAGGGTCTTTGAATTAACTCATAAATATTTGAATTGGGCATTTAAAATTATATAAAATATTTCAAATGCTCAAATATCTCCAAACTAAAATGTTTCATGTTGGAAATAATCCAACTATGGACCAGGAGTAGTTTGGTGATTTTAGGAGTTGCCTAAGTATTTTTAATAATTCAAAAAAGTTGCAGAGGAATTAAAAAACAGAAAACAGGGAATAACAGAAGACTTACCTGGCGCCCAGCACCCGGCCCACCTGCCGGCCCAGCCCAGCGCCGCGCCAGCGAGCTGCTTGCCGGCCAGGCAGGCAGGCAGGTGCCCGACGGCGGCCGCAGCGTGTGCCACGCAGCTGGTCGTCGCCCTGCTTCACCTCCTCGCCTCGTTGCTGGCTTGGATGAACTCCACGTCGAGACGTGAACCCCCAGGACACCTCCATTCTTCCCCAACTCCTCTCCCTCGCTCTCCCACGCCATGGCCGACGCCATCGCCGCCACCCCCTCGCCGTAGCCATGCCCTCCGTCAACCCCACGCCGTGCCGCCGTGTCCAGGAGCTCCGCCACCCTCCTCTCCTTCGAGCAAGCCGAGCCCCGAGCGCTCGCAAGGCCCGAGTCCACCGCATCGACCTGGACCGAACCGCCGTCGCCAGAGATCCCCTTCGACGCCGTCGTCGCTCCGGCCCGTCCCCGGCCGCACCAAGTGTTTCGTCGAGCTCCCTGTGAGCTTAACCATCTTCCCCTCCCTTCCTTTCTTGCCCCCGAGCTATGTAGTGACCTCCCGGAGCTCAACCGCACCCACCGCCGCGGAGCTCGTCGCCGATGTGCTCCCTGTCACCCTCCGGCCACCACTTGGTGTCCATCGTGCTCACCACGTCACGTAGCACCTAACCAACTACTCCCCGCACCTCACCGACCCCTCTAGCCTCAAGTTCGCCTTCGGCGGAACTCCAGTGGCCGCCTAGGTCATCGCCGGCGCCGATTCCGGCCGCCCCGACCCCAACCGACTCCACCAGAAGCTGCGGCATGTTCCTAGCTACCCATAGCCAGCCTCCGTGGCTCGTTTGGTTGCCGAAACGGCCAAAACCACTTCTGCCGCCGCATCGGGCTCGCCGGCGGCTAGACGCTGGTGCAGCCGACGTTGACTTCGACCACGGTGGGCCCTGGTTGACTCTGATGAGTCAATGACAGGTGGGGCCCAGCCCTGTTAACTAAATAGGTTTAGTTTTAATTAAACTTTAACTAAACTAATTACCCTAACACCCTGGACCCACAGTCAGGTTTGACCTAGACGTCTTCGTTGACCCTGACGTCATTCTGACGCATGGCTGACGCAATAAATTAATTTCTGGATTTATTCTAATATAGGAAATTCCAGAATATAGTTTAAACTTCAAAAATTCATAACTTTTAATCTGTAACTCCAAATCAAACAAGTTATATATGAAAAATGATCAGAAAAATCCAATCTATCCATCTGTACTGTTTTCATGCGTGATTAAACAAGTTAACTTGCTGTTTAATGCAGAACAAGACAAAACACTTTAAAGGGCCATTTATGAGTTTGAAATTTGAATCTTTGGTTCAAATTGATTCAAACCCATCTGGTTTTAGTTGCATTAGCCCAACACACTCATATTGCCATGTTTCATGCATGCATCATATTGTCGCACATTGTTTGGTGATGGTTGTGTATCGGTGTTCTTTGCGGCAGGTTCTGCCTCCGAGGAGTACCGTGATCACCCTAGCGAAGAACCGTATCCGTGCATCGATCCATCAGGTAAGCAACCAACCATTTGATCATATCGATACAATCCCATGTTCTCGCTCTTGCTCTCTTTTACTGCATTAAGACAACGCGTTTCAAATTGTTGTGTGCTACGGTAGTTGAACCCATTTCCTCTGCATGACCTGTCATTGCCACAGTAACTAGATGAAACCCACTAGCATGTGTAGGAGTTGATTGAGCCATATGTATGTGTTGTTCCTACCTTGCTATGCCTGCTATGCTTAGAGTCGTGTCAGGTCTGGTTCATCTGGGTGATGGGCTAGAGTGAAATGATCATGTCGGTAATGAGAGTGATGTGGTGAACACGATTTGGTAAAGGTATCGATGAGAGGCCATGTAGGAGTACATGGTGGGTTGTTTCATTGGAGCCGACCTTAAGCACTGAGATCTGTATGTGTGATTTAAGATACAGCTACTACCATGCATTGGGCCCTGAAATATGACCCCGCTCGACTTCTTATTCACCCTAGTCCTCTATCCAGGAGTTGCAAGTAGTTTCTGGTGTTTGTAGCCTACTGGAGGCCGTGGGCAGCGCTGACCGTAGGGGTGGGCTGTGATGCGGTAGGTACGTGGCACGGTGTATCGAATACCCGTTAGGTATCTCGAGAACCCTGTACACATTGTTCAGGGCCGTATGGGAAACCTCGGCCGGACTCCCTGCGGATGGAACCTGGATAGGCGATAAACCTGGACTAGAGACTTAGGTGTTTAGGTAGGTCGTGGTCTACACCCACGTCGGCTTTCGCTTGAAGTCTGCGGAGCACATGTCGTGTGCAGACGCTAAGTGGTGGAAACATGTATGAAGAAGTACACCCCTGCAGGGTTAACATGATCTATTCGAATAGCCGCGTCCGCGGTAAAGGACTACTTGGTTGCCTATACAGTTCATAGACAAGTAAATGGAAACTACTAAAAGCCTCAAGATAAGTGTGAGTGCCGAGGATGGCTCTTCCATGGGAAGACGAAGGTGGATCCTCGTGAAGGAAATATGCCCTAGAGGCAATAATAAAGTTATTATTTATTTCCTTATTTCATGATAAATGTTTATTATTCATGCTATAATTGTATTAACCGGAAACATAATACATGTGTGAATACATAGACAAACAGAGTGTCACTAGTATGCCTCTACTTTACTAGCTCGTTAATCAAAGATGGTTATGTTTCCTAACCATGGACAAAGAGTTGTTATTTGATTAACAAGGTCACGTCATTAGTTGAATGATCTGATTGACATGACCCATTCCATTAGCTTAGCACCCGATCGTTTAGTATGTTGCTATTGCTTTCTTCATGACTTATACATGTTCCTATGACTATGAGATTATGCAACTCCCGTTTGCCGGAGGAACACTTTGGGTGCTACCAAACGTCACAACGTAACTGGGTGATTATAAAGGAGCATTACAGGTGTCTCCAAAGGTAGATGTTGGGTTGGCGTATTTCGAGATTAGGATTTGTCACTCCGATTGTCGGAGAGGTATCTCTGGGCCCTCTCGGTAATACACATCACATAAGCCTTGCAAGCATTACAACTAATATGTTAGTTGTGAGATGATGTATTACGGAACGAGTAAAGAGACTTGCCGGTAACGAGATTGAACTAGGTATTGGATACCGACGATCGAATCTCGGGCAAGTAACATACCGATGACAAAGGGAACAACGTATGTTGTTATGCGGTCTGACCGATAAAGATCTTCGTAGAATATGTAGGAGCCAATATGGGCATCCAGGTCCCGCTATTGGTTATTGACCGGAGACGTGTCTCGGTCATGTCTACATTGTTCTCGAACCCGTAGGGTCCGCACGCTTAAGGTTTCGATGACAGTTATATTATGAGTTTATGAGTTTTGATGTACCGAAGGAGTTCGGAGTCCCGGATGAGATCGGGGACATGACGAGGAGTCTCGAAATGGTCGAGACGTAAAGATCGATATATTGGACGACTATATTCGGACATCGGAAAGGTTCCGAATGATTCGGGTATTTTTCGGAGTACCGGGTAGTTACGGGAGAAGTAATGGGCCTTGATGGGCTTTAGTGGGAAGAGGAAAAAGGCTGCTGCGCCCCCCTCCCCTTTGGTCCGAATTGGACTAGGGAAAAGGGGGCCGGCCACCTCTCCTTCTCCTCCTATTCCTTCTCCCTTCCTCCCCTCTTGGTGGACTCCTACTAGGACTTGGAGTCCTAGTAGGACTCCACATCCTGGCCGCGCCTAGCCTTGGCCGGCCTCCTCCTCCTCCATCCTTTATATACGGAGGCAGGGGGCACCCCTAGAACACACAAGTTGATCCACGTGATCTGTTCCTTAGCCGTGTGCGGTGCCCCCTGCCACCATATTCCTCGATAATACTGTAGCGGAGTTTAGGCGAAGCCCTGCTGCTGTAGTTCATCAAGATCGTCACCACGCCGTCGTGCTGACGGAACTCTTCCCCGACACTTTGCTGGATCGGAGTCCGGGGATCGTCATCGAGCTGAACGTGTGCTCGAACTCGGAGGTGCCGTAGTTTCGGTGCTTGATCGGTTGGATCGTGAAGACGTACGACTACTTCCTCTACGTCGTGTCATCGCTTCCGCAGTTGGTCTGCGTTGGGTACGTAGACAATACTCTCCCCCTCGTTGCTATGCATCACATGATCTTGCGTGTGCGTAGGAAATTTTTGAAATTACTACGTTCCCCAACAGTGGCATCCGAGCCTAGGTTATTTATGTTGATGTTATATGCACGAGTAGAACACAAGTGAGTTGTGGACGATACAAGTCATACTGCCTACCAGCATGTCATACTTTGGTTCGGCGGTATTGTTGGACGAGACGACCCGGACCAACCTTACGCGTACGCTTACGTGAGACCGGTTCCCTCGACGTGCTTTGCACATAGATGGCTTGCGGGCGACTGTCTCTCCAACTTTAGTTGAACCGAGTGTGGCTACGCCCGGTCCTTGCGAAGGTTAAAACGGAGTCTATTTGACAAACTATCGTTGTGGTTTTGATGCGTAGGTGAGATTGGTTCTTACTTAAGCCCGTAGCAGCCACGTAAAACATGCAACAACAAAGTAGAGGACGTCTAACTTGTTTTTGCAGGGCATGTTGTGATGTGATATGGTCAAGGCATGATGCTGAATTTTATTGTATGAGATGATCATGTTTTGTAACCAAGTTATCGGCAACTGGCAGGAGCCATATGGTTGTCGCTTTATTGTATGCAATGCAATCGCGATGTAATGCTTTACTTTATTACTAAACGGTAGTGATAGTCGTGGAAGCATAAGATTGGCGAGACGACAACGATGCTACGATGGAGATCAAGGTGTCGCGCCGGTGACGATGGTGATCATGACGGTGCTTCGGAGATGGAGATCACAAGCACAAGATGATGATGGCCATATCATATCACTTATATTGATTGCATGTGATGTTTATCTTTTTATGCATCTTATCTTGCTTTGATTGACGGTAGCATTATAAGATGATCTCTCACTAAATTATCAAGAAGTGTTCTCCCTGAGTATGCACCGTTGCGAAAGTTCTTCGTGCTGAGACACCACGTGATGATCGGGTGTGATAGGCTCTACGTTCAAATACAACGGGTGCAAAACAGTTGCACACGCGGAATACTCAGGTTATACTTGACGAGCCAAGCATATACAGATATGGCCTCGGAACACGGAGACCGAAAGGTCGAGCGTGAATCATATAGTAGATATGATCAACATAGTGATGTTCACCAATGAAACTGCTCCATCTCACGTGATGATCGGACATGGTTTAGTTGATTTGGATCACGTGATCACTTAGAGGATTAGAGGGATGTCTATCTAAGTGGGAGTTCTTAAGTAATATGATTAATTGAACTTTAATTTATCATGAACTTAGTCCTGGTAGTATTAGCATATCTATGTTGTAGATCAATAGCTCGCGTTGTTGCTTTCATATGTTTATTCTGATATGTTCCTAGAGAAAATTGTGTTGAAAGATGTTAGTAGCAAAGATGCGGATTGGATCCGTGATCTGAGGTTTATCCTCATTGCTGCACAGAAGAATTATGTCCTTGATGCACCGCTAGGTGACGGACCTATTGCAGGAGCAGATGCAGACGTTATGAACGTTTGGCTAGCTCAATATGATGACTACTTGATAGTTTAAGTGCACCATGCTTAACGGCTTAGAATCGGGACTTCAAAGACGTTTTGAACGTCATGGACCATATGAGATGTTCCAGGAGTTGAAGCTAATATTTCAAGCAAATACCCGAGTTGAGAGATATGAAGTCTCCAACAAGTTCTATAGCTAAAAGATGGAGGAGAATCGCTCAACTAGTGAGCATGTGCTCAGATTGTCTGGGTACTACAATCGCTTGAATCAAGTGGGAGTTAATCTTCCAGATAAGATAGTGATTGACAGAATTCTCTAGTCACCATCACCAAGTTAGTAGAACTTCGTGATGAACTATGATATGCAAGGGATAACGGAAACGATTCCCAAGCTCTTCGTAATGCGGAAATTGACGAAGGTAGAAATCGAGAAAAACATCAAGTGTTGATGGTAGACAAGACCACTAGTTTCAAGAAAAGGGCAGAGGGAAGAAGGGGAACTTCAAGAAGAACAGCAAGCAAGTTGCTGCTCAAGTGAAGAAGCCCAAGTCTGGTCCTAAGCCTGAGACTAAGTGTTTCTACTGCAAAGGGACTGGTCACTGGAAGCGGAACTACCCCAAGTGATTGGCAGATAATAAGGATGGCAAAGTGAACATAAGTATATTTGATATACATGTTATTGATGTGTACTTTACTAGTGTTTATAGCAACCCCTCAGTATTTGATACTAGTTCAGTTGCTAAGATTAGTAACTCGAAACGGGAGTTGCAGAATAAACAGAGACTAGTTAAGGGTGAAGTGACGATGTGTGTTGGAAGTGGTTCCAAGATTGATATGATCATCATCGCACACTCCCTATACTTTCGGGATTAGTGTTGAACCTGAATAAGTGTTATTTGGTGTTTGCGTTGAGCATGAATATGATTTGATCATGTTTATTGTAATACGGTTATTCATTTAAGTAAGAGAATAAATTGTTGTTCTGTTTACATGAATAAAACCTTATATGGTTACACACCCAATGAAAATAGTTCGTTGGATCTCGATCGTGGTGATACACATAATCATAATTTTGAAACCAAAAGATGCAAAGTTAATAATGATAGTGCAACTTATTTGTAGCACTGCCGTTTAGGTCATATTGGTGTAAAGCGCATGAAGAAACTCCATGCTGATGGGATTTTGGAATCACTTGATTATGAATCACTTGATGCTTGCGAACCATGCCTTTTGGGCAAGATGACTAAAACGCCGTTCTCCGGAACAATGAAGTAAGCAACAGATTTATTGGAGATCATACATACTGATGTATGTGGTCCGGTGAATATTAAGGCTTGCAGCAGGTATCATTATTTTCTGACCTTCACAGATGATTTGAGCAGATATGGGGATATCTACTTGATGAAACATAAGTCTGAAACATTTGAACAGTTCAAAGAATTTCAGAGTGAAGTGGAAAATCATCGTGACAAGAAAATAAAAGTTTCTACGATATGATCGCAGAGGTAAAATATTTGAGTTACGAGTTTGGTCTTCAATTAAAACAATGTGGAATAGTTTCACAAACTCATGCCACATGGAACACCACAGCATAATGGTGTGTCCGAACGTCATAACCGTACTTTATTAGATATGGTGCGATCTATGATGTCTCTTACCGATCTACCACTATCATTTTGGAGTTATGCATTAGAGACAGCTGCATTCACGTTAAATAGGGCACCATCTAAATCCGTTGAGACGACACCGTGTGAACTATGGTTTGGCAAGAAACCTAAGCTGTCGTTTCTTAAATTTGGGGTTGCGATGCTTATATGAAAAAGTTTCATCCTGATAAGCTCAAACTCGAATCGGAGAAGTGCGTCTTCATAGGATATCCAAAGGAAACTATTGGATACACCTTCTATCACAGATCCGAAGGCAAGACTTTTGTTGCTAAATTCGGAAACTTTCTGGAGAAGGAGTTTCTCTCGAAAGAAGTGAGTGGGAGGAAAGTAGAACTTGACGAGGTAACTGTACCTGCTCCCTTATTGGAAAGTAGTACATCACAGAAAATTGTTTCTGTGACACCTACACCAGTTAGTGAGGAAGCTAATGATCATGAAACTTCAGAACAAGATACTACTGAACCTCGTAGATCAACCAGAGTAAGATCCGCTCCAGAGTGGTACGATAATCCTTTTCTGGAAGTCATGCTACTAGATCATGATGAACCTACGAACTATGAAGAAGCGATGGTGAGCCCAGATTCCGCAAAGTGGCTTGAAGCCATGAAATCTGAGATGGGATCCATGTATGAAAACAAAGTATGGACTTTGGTTGACTTGCCCGATGATCGGCAAGCAATTAAGAATAAATGGATCTTCAAGAGGGAGACGGACGCTGATAGTAGTGTTACTATCTACAAAGCTAGAATTGTCGCAAAAGGTTTTCGACAAGTTCAAGGTGTTGACTACGATGAGATTTTCTCACTCGTATCTATGCTTAAGTCTGTCCGAATCATGTTAGCAATTGCCGCATTTTATGAAATCTGGCAAATGGATAAACAAAACTGCATTCCTTAATGGATTTACTAAAGAAGAGTTGTATACGATGCAACTAGAAGGTTTTGTCAATCCTAAAGGTGTTAACTAAATATGCAAGCTCCAGCGATCCATCTATGGACTGGTGCAAGAATCTCGGAGTTGGAATATACGCTTTGATAAGTTGATCAAAGCATATAGTTTTATACAGACTTGCGGTGAAGCCTGTATTTACAAGAAAGTGAGTGGGAGCACTACAACATTTCTGATAAGTATATGTGAATGACATATTGTTGATCGGAAATAATGTAGAATTATTCTGCAAAGCATAAAGGAGTGTTTGAAAGGAGTTTTTCAAAGAAAGACCTCGGTGAAGCTGCTTACATATTGAGTATCAAGATCTATAGAGATAGATCAAGACACTTGATAAGTTTTTTCAATGAGTACATACCTTGACAAGATTTTGAAGTAGTTCAAAATGGAACAGTCAAAGAAAAGGTTTCTTGCCTGTGTTACAAGGTGTGAAGTTGAGTAAGACTCAAAGCCCGACCACGACAGAAGATAGAAAGAGAATGAAAGTCATTCCCTATGCCTCAGTCATAGGTTCTATAAAATATGCCATGCTGTATACCAGATCTATTGTATGCCCTACCACTGAGTTTGGCAAGGGAGTACAATAGTGATCTAGGAGTAGATCACTGGACAGCGGTCAAAATTATCCTTAGTGGAATAAGGATATGTTTCTCGATTATGGACGTGACAAAAAGGTTCGTCGTAAAGGGTTACGTCGATGCAAGTTTTTGACACTGATCCAGATGATTCTAAGTCTCAATCTGGATACATATTGAAAGTGGGAGCAATTAGCTAGAGTAGCTCCGTGCAGAGCATTGTTGACATAGAAATTCGCAAAATACTTACAGATCTGTATGTGACAGACCCGTTGACTAAAATTATCTCACAAGCAAAACATGATCACACCTTAGTACTCTTTGGGTGTTAATCACATAGCGATGTGAACTAGATTACTGACTCTAGTAAACCCTTTGGGTGTTGATCACATATCGATGTGAACTATGGGTGTTAATCACATGGTGATGTGAACTATTGCTATTAAATCACATGGCGATGTGAACTAGATTATTGACTCTAGTGCAAGTGGGAGACTGAAGGAAATATGCCCTAGAGGCAATAATAAAGTTATTATTTATTTCCTTATTTCATGATAAATGTTTATTATTCATGCTATAATTGTATTAACCGGAAACATAATACATGTGTGAATACATAGACAAACAGAGTGTCACTAGTATGCCTCTACTTTACTAGCTCGTTAATCAAAGATGGTTATGTTTCCTAACCATGGACAAAGAGTTGTTATTTGATTAACGAGGTCACGTCATTAGTTGAATGATCTGATTGACATGACCCATTCCATTAGCTTAGCACCCGATCGTTTAGTATGTTGCTATTGCTTTCTTCATGACTTATACATGTTCCTATGACTATGAGATTATGCAACTCCCGTTTGCCGGAGGAACACTTTGGGTGCTACCAAACGTCACAACGTAACTGGGTGATTATAAAGGAGCATTACAGGTGTCTCCAAAGGTAGATGTTGGGTTGGCGTATTTCGAGATTAGGATTTGTCACTCCGATTGTCGGAGAGGTATCTCTGGGCCCTCTCGGTAATACACATCACATAAGCCTTGCAAGCATTACAACTAATATGTTAGTTGTGAGATGATGTATTACGGAACGAGTAAAGAGACTTGCCGGTAACGAGATTGAACTAGGTATTGGATACCGACGATCGAATCTCGGGCAAGTAACATACCGATGACAAAGGGAACAACGTATGTTGTTATGCGGTCTGACCGATAAAGATCTTCGTAGAATATGTAGGAGCAAATATGGGCATCCAGGTCCCGCTATTGGTTATTGACCAGAGACGTATCTCGGTCATGTCTACATTGTTCTCGAACCCGTAGGGTCCGCACGCTTAAGGTTTCGATGACAGTTATATTATGAGTTTATGAGTTTTGATGTACCGAAGGAGTTCGGAGTCCCAGATGAGATCGGGGACATGACGAGGAGTCTCAAAATGGTCGAGACGTAAAGATCGATATATTGAACGACTATATTCGGACATCGGAAAGGTTCCGAATGATTCGGGTATTTTTCAGAGTACCGGGTAGTTACGGGAGAAGTAATGGGCCTTGATGGGCTTTAGTGGGAAGAGGAAAAAGGCTGCTGCGCCCCCCCTCCCCTTTGGTCCGAATTGGACTAGGGAAAAGGGGGCCGGCCACCTCTCCTTCTCCTCCTATTCCTTCTCCCTTCCTCCCCTCTTGGTGGACTCCTACTAGGACTTGGAGTCCTAGTAGGACTCCACATCCTGGCCGCGCCTAGCCTTGGCCGGCCTCCTCCTCCTCCATCTTTTATATACGGAGGCAGGGGGCACCCCTAGAACACACAAGTTGATCCACGTGATCTGTTCCTTAGCCGTGTGCGGTGCCCCCTGCCACCATATTCCTCGATAATACTGTAGCGGAGTTTAGGCGAAGCCCTGCTGCTGTAGTTCATCAAGATCGTCACCACGCCGTCGTGCTGACGGAACTCTTCCCCGACACTTTGCTGGATCGGAGTCCGGGGATCGTCATCGAGCTGAACGTGTGCTCGAACTCGGAGGTGCCGTAGTTTCGGTGCTTGATCGGTTGGATCGTGAAGACGTACGACTACTTCCTCTACGTCGTGTCATCGCTTCCGCAGTCGGTCTGTGTTGGGTACGTAGACAATACTCTCCCCCTCGTTGCTATGCATCACATGATCTTGCGTGTGCGTAGGAAAATTTTGAAATTACTACGTTCCCCAACACCTCGGTAGTGTATTGAAGTGGTGAGTAGTGGACTCGTGTGCGCAAAACCATTTCAAGTTGGAGTCTCGTAGGATAGCCTAGCCAAGAGTCAAAGCTGGCTTGCTGCAATAACCCCACCAACCCTTTTGATAATGTGCATGTATGTAGGATCTGATGTAAGTCTTGCTGAGTACCTTTGTACTCATGTTGCTATAATTTACATTTTTACAGAAGACACTGCAACCCCTTCTGATGGGTTCTTCGTAGACGTTGACATCAATGAGTAGGCTAAGGCCCAGGTGGTGATCCCGAGCTTGTGAAGGACCACGTAGTATAGCTAGGCTTTCCAAGCCTCTTTTATTTTACTAGTTGTCTGTACTCAGACAAGTTACTTCCGCTGCTGGTTTGTATGACTGTATGACTTGAATGCTGGGTCGTGTGACCCGTACTTATGTGTATGTTATGTATGGCTCTCTGAGCCTTAAATAAAGTACTTGTGTCGTAGAGTCATGTTGTGATGCCTTGTTGTATTTGCACATATCGAGCATATTGTGTGTATGATTGAAATGCTTGGTATGTGTGGGATCTGACTATCTAGTTGTTTATGTTTAGTAGCCTCTCTTACCGGGAAATGTCTCCTAGTGTTACCACTGAGCCATGGTAGCTTGCTACTGCTCTGGAACACTTAGGCTGGTCGGCATGTGTCCTTCTTCGTTCCTGTGTCTGTCCCTTCGGGGAAATGTCACGCATTGAGTACCGGAGTCCTGTTAGCCCGCTACAGCCCGGTTTACCGGAGTCCTGCTAGCCCAGTGCTACAGCCCGGACCCACTTGCTGATGACCGACACGTTCGATGCTGGGTCATGGATGCCTGTCCCTGTAAGTCTGTGCCACTTTGGGTTTACGACTAGTCATGTCAGCCCGGGCTCCTTATCATATGGATGCTAGCGACACTATCATATACGTGAGCCAAAAGACGCAAACGGCCCCGGGCAAAGGTAAGGCGACACCCGTGGGGATACCATGCGTGAGGCCGCAAAGTGATATGAGGTATTACAGGCTAGATCGATGTGACATTGAGTCGGGGTCCTGACAGCTAAACTGGATGACATATACATATACAACATGTACACCTTGTCTCTTTTGTTAGCCACATTTCAGATTAAGCAACGCCGAGGACGGCTTTGTTTTCAAAAAGGGGAGGATGATGAGGACATGACTACCTTGGATACAACCAAAAATATTGCATACATGCATATTTGTCAGGTGATTTCTAATGCAAACTATTCAATAATCTATTTATGTTATCCAAAACAAAAATACTTCACACACTTTTGTGTTTTGTCTAATTACAGGTGTATGGGATATTTGTACAATCCACATATGAAGATAAGGGAAAAGGAAAAGTTTATGTTGTGTTCAAAAAGTCCTCTCACGTCACTTTTGGGCCAAGAGAAGATAGAGTCCAAGTCTTTCACGTTCTGGATTCAGATTCGGACTGCACAGACATACCTGACTCAAAACGCCAATAACTTTTTCATACGGACTCCGAATTGGGTGATTCTTTTTTTGTTGGAAACTAGATTTCGTGCTCTTTACAACCCAATTGGATTCACCTTCAAATTCGTCCGGAGCGTTGAGTTACGGATGAAACAATCTGACGTTGCAGGAGAATCCGAGTCAAACTACAAGGCCAAAGGTGTTGCATCACCTCCACTTGGGCCCATGAGCCTTGTACGATCTAGGGTTAGTTTTAGGCTGCCTTGGGACGTCCTCCCACCTCCTTGGCCGCCACCCCTTGCTCCTATATAAGTAGATCCATCTAGTAGCTTTTTCCTTGGGTTTTATTTAGTTAAAAGTTAGCCATCGCTGCAACTTCGTGTACTTCGTTTGTGTCCAACGACCAGACCAAGACCGCTTATGAAACCCCACTTTAATCAATACTTCATCCATATTTGCAATATTCAGATTGCTTAATCATATTCTTGCTTGTTCTTCGATTGCTTGTAGGAATAGACCTTCGTGGTCAGGTTGATCGTGCTCCTGCGTGGTCAATAACCTCTCGGGGTTGGTTTAGCGATTGCTAAGGCGCAACGTCGTGCACGTTTGTAGTCGGATCATCAAAGTCGTCTCCACGAAATCGATAATTATCATCTCATCGAAAGATCGGGACCCTCGCCTCTATCAGGTAGCATCATCCGCCCCGTTATAACACCACAAGGGATGCCCACGGTATTGAAGTGGCTGCACTCCCCACATTATGCAAATCGACATAACTTTGATTATTGTCAATCCTGATTGAGCCAGCGCTTTGATCCGGTTCATCAGATAGAGGACTTCTCCATTGTCTTCCGCCTGGGGGCTCCGTGGGTGCCAACTTCGGCGCTTCTTCAGAGGAGCATTGTTGAACTCAGGAAGACCCCGCCGAACAGGGTCCAGAAGGGGAACGTCCTCCATATAAAACCATTCTAAAGGCCAGTCTTCGGACGACTTCTTCGGGGTACCGGACAGGTATCCGGTATCGGTGATGCGCCATATCTCAGCTCCGCCCACTTGATAAAGTGATCTCCTCTGTATGCGAGGGACGAGGCAAAACAGCCTTTTCCACAGCTCGAAGTGAGCCTTGCAGCCTAGGAACAACTCGCAGAGGGCAACATAGCCGGCAATATGAAGAATGGAGGCATGGGTTAGATTGTGTAATTGGAGGCCGTAGAACTCTAGGAGCCTGCGGAGGAACGTATGAATTGGAAATCCGATTCCCCTTAGTAAATAAGGAACAAGGCAAACCCGTTCCCCTATGGAGGGACAGGGAAAGCTCTCCGCTTGCTCCCTGCCATTGTAGGTGGCAAGCCCAGCTCGAACGGGCACCATGTACGCCGGAGGGAGAAATCCCTTAGTCTGCAGTTCGACTAATCGACTGTGCGGGACTGAACACCTCTCCCAATCACCGGGCTTAGGGCTACGGGGTCGGGAGGAGGAGTTGTGGATGTCGGCATGCTGGAATGGATCTTTCCGGAACGCGCTCTGATGGACTCTCGCTGGGGAAGGATGGTATGGATCGGATCTAAGGATCCCCATCCCTTTAATAGACAATTTATTTATCTGGCTAGGGGGGGCGAATGTAAAAACGCCCTGGCACCTCATATTCATTCGACACGTGGGAGAAAGCCCTTATTGGGCACAGAAGCCAAGAGGTTCAACATTTATGGAGCCGGACACTACTTACAAACACTTGAAAATTGGAGAAGAACCCGCCTTGCAATGCCGAAGACAATACTACGCGCCGGACTCGTCGTCATTGAAGCCTGGTTCGGGGGCTACAGAGGGAGTCCTGGATTAGGGGGTCTCCGGACAGCCAGATTGTATCCTTTGGCCGGACTATTGGACTATGAAGATACAAGATTGAAGACTTCGTCTCGTGTCCGGATGGGACTCTACTTGGCGTGGAAGGCAAGCTAGGCAAAACGGATATGTATATCTCCTCCTTTGTAACCGACCTTGTGTAACCTTAGCCCCCTCCGTGTCTATATAAACTGGAGGATTTTAGTCCGTAGGACAACATACAATCAGACCATAGGCTAGCTTCTAGGGTTTAGCCTCTTCGGTCTCGTGGTAGATCAACTCTTGTAATACCCATATCATCAAGAATAAATCAAGCAGGGCGTAGGGTTTTACCTCCATCAAGAGGGCCCGAACCTGGGTAAAACATCGTGTCCCCTGCCTCCTGTTACCATCCGCCTTAGACGCACAGTTCGGGACCCCCTACCCAAGATCCGCCGGTTTTGACACCGACAGCACCCATATTGGACTCATACTCCGAGTCAAGCTATGAGACCGCACATGAGACCTTATCTTTGGTCTTGGAGGAGAGTGATGATGTGCTATCTTCGGCCTTCATCCACGGCTACGACTACGACATGATTGGGCATGGAGACATTTGCACCTACATCTCTCTGACACCCACATATGACGAGATGCTCCAATTGCCATGTGAGGAGAGCCACCACCACATGAGTGACATGAGTGCACTACAAAAAATACACTTCCGTGATGATACATGTTTGTCACAGTAGGTCACGTTTTCTGTCATGCATGTACATCCATCACAAATTTATGACAGAAACAAGATAGTCATACCTGTGCTGTCGTAGAAGTGTTCCATGACATTACCAAAATTATCATCACGGAAGTGTCCACTTTCATGACGATAAATCGCGCGTCACAGAAGTGCTTTTGTCAAGGGTGACCGACACGTGGCATCCACCGTAACGGAATGCCGTTAAGCTATCGGGTCCGGTTTTGGATCCGATAACCCGTTAACAGCCCCGACCAATGGGGATTTTCCACGTGCAAAATCATCATTGGCTGGAGGAAACACGTGTCGGCTCATCGTTGGGACATATGTCATCCACTCATTGGACCCAAAGCGCCTATGATACGTCGACACGTGGCACGGCCCAACAGAGGCCCATTCCCGTGAAAAGGCCGACCCGTTTGACTTGGTCAAAAGGTGGCGGGCCGGCCCACGGCAAGCCCGTTAACGGCTTGCTCACATATATCCCATTTACAGCCCACCAACCCAGGGTCCGTTTACGGCCTATCCGAATTAGGCCCAGTAGCGTCATCTGGGCCGTCCAATATAATTCTAGCCTGTTTTAACTTTCGGCCCATGTAGTCTTTCGGCCCGTATGAGGCCCTTATTACTCTCGGCCCATTAACGGCCCGTGGTAAAACTGTCCCGTAATGAACGGTGTATCACTTTATACCCATTAACGGCACGTGGTGAAACTGGCCCGTAATGAATAGTGTATCACTTTATACCCATTAACAGCCCATTATTCCGTTGGGCCGTTTCCAGCCCATGTTATCTCTCGGCCTTCTCGGGGCCCATTTATTCTTGGGCTCATTTCCACATTCGTTTACTTACGGCCTGTTACTGTCATTTTCTGCTTGTGGGCCAAATTCAGCCCGTGGTTACAATCGACCCGTTTGTGGCCCGTTAATACGTTGGGCCGTTTTCATAGCGTCATCAAAATACGGCCGATTAACGACGGCCTGTTATGGTCGGCCCATGAATGGATGATTTCAACTCTAGCCCATTTACGACCATGTTTGGCCAACCGATCATAAGCCCGTGGAAGGCCCATTGATGATACGGCCCATAAAAGGCCCATTGTGTCTACGACCCATATAAGGCCCATTGTTTCTACGCCACGTAGAAGGCCCATTGTTTCTACGGCCCTTAGAAGGCCCATTGTTTCTATGTCCCGTAGGAGGCCCATGTTAACTACAGCCGGTGGGCATCAAAGTTCGCCACCAGTGAAAATATAGGGAACACCCTACACTATACAAAAATGGCTTCTGTTTTCTTCAGCCGGTGGCTGCACGTTAAGAACAAATTTTGTATCGCACCAAAACAAATTACAACTATAAAACAAAAGGAAGGTTGGCATAAAAGTTAACAGTCTAGCAGATAAATGCACCACCAGAAGTTCAGAAGCTCAGTTCATTTGACCTGACTGTTATGTTTTCATGCTGTATTGTCCGATGGAGCACCATAACCTTCGCCTTCAGTTCTCCTAGGCTCCTGAACAACATAGCAAATGTCTGATAGTCTGGTTTCAAAACCATGCATATCTTGACAACATCGAACAATGTCTCTCCTTGTTTCACAAAGGGTCTCTATTAGGGAATGGACTTGTGTCTGGAGCACAGATACAACATTGTTTTGAGCTTGCATATCTTGATCATGAGGCAGTTTGGACGAGATTGCCTTAACAACCAAGCCGGTATTACGCAAGAACGTGCTTTTGGCACTATTAGTGGACAGGTACTGACCCACTGCAGCAAGAGCTGACATTGCGGTTATAGTTGCCTCGCCACCTTCAGAAGGTGGCGGTTCCACCATTTTTTCATAGCTCGCTGAAAAGTTGTGGTTTTACATTAGTAGTACTAGAACAGAAGATATTAAGGAGGCAGCAAAACCAAACAAAATAGCTTTGGTCTATATACAGAACTTATTCTGGTGAACCCATGTAAAATAATAGTTGTATTTTATTGCAAAGTACATAATAAAACCAGGTTCCAAATATATGACCATGTACCATCGCTAATGTATTGTCTATTTCTTCACATTGTATTGAGGGCTAAGGATAAAGAGACGAAGTTCATAATACGGTAAGCATAGTATGACATCATTCATATCACAAAACAACTGAGAACAGACAAACAGGCAATTGTAACGTTGTGTGGGCAAGTCCAGCACGGAACTAGATTACAGGTCAAGATCAAAGGAACATCACTCCTCTCTTTTAAACCTTGTAAGGTGCAATGATACGCTAAGACAATTGTGTATAAAATTGAAAAGAGTAATAGATATTGGCTGCAAACCATGCAGTTCAAGGCACAAGTCAGAGTAAGTAGTAGTTAAAAGGCATGAGGATTAAGGACTTACAACAGCGGCTTTGACTGGTGTAGTCATGCTCTTCTTCTTGCTGGTGTGTCAGTCCTTGAAGATTTTGACAACATTTGGTTTAGGTACTTTTTGGTTCTTGCGGGCTTTCCTCTGCATTTGAAACAAGTCAATATAGATCTGATAATATGGTACAACGAAAAGAGTGAAACAACAGCTAATTACAAGAGCCTCGCAGTGCACAATATAGCTACGTGATCCTGTCGTCTGTTGGAATTTCACTTTCGTACGGTTGGCCTTGTTCTTTGAACAGTTCACCTACAAGAAGATAGATTTGTGTGGCACATGCGTAAATAGGACTTCAACATGTGATCTGATCACATATATATAATGTACCTGATACTTCGGATCAGACCAGTGTTTAACCAGGCCTCTCCAGTCTTCATCAGATATATTTTCCACTGGAGATGTTTGGGCAAGTTCACTGTTAGCCTTGCCTTCAAAGTGAGTTTTCCTCAAGTTATACCGATACTGTCGCAGAGCGGACTTGAAAACATGGGTGCAAGCTTGTCTGATTGCATCATCTTGGCTATCCAACTTGAACCTCATCTGTTGAAAATTATGGGAGTCTCATTGTCAGCAACCTAGAAAGTATTGGACAGAGCAAGACGATATTACTAGTTTCCATACATAACCATACTTATAGATAAATGGTCGAGGAAGGTGTTGAACTGGGTTTCGTCTTTGTCATTCCTGTACTGAATCCATGTTGGGAGGATACGTACATGACACCTAACAACAACTGCTGCCTCTGGTACTGACTTGGATGACTCTGTAGCATCACGTGGCCTTTTTAAACCTGCCTCAAAACGGATCTCCATTCTTCCTCCTCTAGATTTAGTTAACCTATCGAGCATTATCCCTGATGTTTGTTTCCTCTTGCGCCTAGGTACTAGTCCAACAACAAACATAGGAAGTGTTAGTGTACATCAAACTGTGAGACTACATATAAAGAAGCATGCAACTGTAACTTGACTCCAGCAACTACCTTCTTGTTGTTGAAGCTCACAAAGTTCTTCTGATCTTGCCAACTCATCTTGTGTCAAGAGTGCTTCAGAAGTAGTGTCAGGTGGCAAGGGAGCTTGGGAACGTGCTGCTAGCTGAGTTGACGAACGAGTAAATCGTGCAGCTGGTGGTACTGTGGAGGGTGTTGCAACAACTAGGGTTGTCTCTGCTTGTTTGGTGGCAACTATTTGTTTCTATTTGGCTTGTTCTGCAGCTCGTGTAGCATGGGATACCCTATCGGTACAATTTTCTGCTGGACTTTGACCTTCTATTGCACCATCAGTACCAGCAGAATCTGTAGGATTGTTCCGCTTCCCTTTCCCTGTCGTTCTGTCTTGCTTCCTCTTTCTCTGTGCCATGTTAAGTCAAGCCGACAAGAAAAACGAATAACAATTTAGTTCTTCAGAACAAATGTACTTTGATGTAAGAACATGGTGTGATAGACATATATTGTATGTTCTAGAAACAGGAACACTTGTCTTAGTCACAAGTATATTGTGTAAAGTAAGCAGATGAAATTCAACAAAATTAGAAGCAATACAAGCTAGACATCATACATAACATGCAACCAGATATAACAGTGCCAAGTTAGAGGGAGCACCTGTGATGGTGCACTAGGGGATACGTGCTCATCACCAACAGAGCTATGTTGAGTGTCTATGCATGTGTTGTCTTGGAAATCATCTTGGGGGATGGAGGAGTAGAATCTGTAGACTAAGCATAAACCATTTCACCAAATAAGAAGCAATGCAAGCTAGACACCGCGTGAAAGATGCAACCTATATGACTCTGCCAAGTTAAAAGTGTCCCATCATAAATGGAATTTCAACAAATTAGAAGCAGCGCATGCTATAAATCATATCGAAGATGCAACTAATATCACACTGCATATACTGAAGGTATCTCGTCATATTGATTTATGCTAGATACGAAAAAACAATAGTTTTATGTGAGGACATTCTTAATAGACAGATGTACTATGTACTAAATACAGGAAGGCATGTCACATTAACAAGTATAATGTATAAGCTAAGCAGAATAGCACATGCAGTTGAACCAGATTGGAAGAATTATAATCTAGACACCATATGCAACATGCAACCACATATCACGTTGCCAAGTTAGAGCAAGCACCTGTGATGCTAGTGTAGGGGAAATGCGGTAATCAACTACAGAGCTACATTCACTATCTTCATCTAGCCTTGCTGTTTCTTGAGAATCATGTCGGGAGGCTGACACTGCATTCTTTAAATAAGGAGTAATCCACTTGCCTGACTGCCTCATCATAAGTGATTGATGAGGGATACACAAGAACATTAGTTTGATGTAAGAACATGGTTAATACACAGATGTACTAGTATGTACCAAAAACAGAAAGGCATGTCATATTCAAAGGTATAATGTGTAAGCTAAGCAGATGCAATTTAACCAAATTGGAAGCAATACAAGTTAGACATCCGGCTGGAGTGGTGAGCATGATCATCTAGGACCTGAGAGCCTGGTGGGAGGCGGGCTGCTTCGCCACCATCATGGCTTTTTAGTTGGCTTCCAGGTGATGCCTCTCTTTGCTGGGCTTGTTACTGGCTCGGCCAGTGCCCTGACTAGCTATTTATCTTCTGGTGCTCACGGGATGGTGGTTCATGTAAAAAAATATCCTTCCTTATCTTAATAAATACCGACTTCGGCCTTTCGAATACAAGCTAGACACCATATGGAACATGCAACCACATATGACACCGTGAAGTTAAAGCAAGCACCTGGGATGGTGGTTCATTGCGAGCGAGGTCATCAACTCCAGAGCTATGTTTACCGTCTCCATCTGCTGACACTGCACCCTTTATAGCATTGTAATGTGTCATGCTTACCCGCGTAGAAAGCTAGAGCAACTTATCTCTTTTCTTTTCTGCTTCTCTCGAGGCAGACTCTGAAATACCCTTGCATAAAAACACAATAGTGAGAGTATGGGTGAAGTGTGTGCAGAACTAGTGCACTGTAAAAGTAGCAGATACCAGGTGGCTGAAAAATAAATGACAGAAGACATATGATAGCTCTACGACATTGCATGGCAAACAAAATTAGATTCTACTCCATATGATTTTGTAATATATGAGCACAGGAAATACAGGTACTCCTCCAGCACAGCACCACATGTGGTCATATCAAGATAACAGTTGACTGAAAATAAATAGGTCAGTCGATTTTTTAATGAACCGTCCGATCTATAAGGAACGGGCAGATGGCCTTCGTCTACCTCTCGCCAGTCACTGTTGATGAGCTTTCTCGAACCGCCAGCGACCACCGGCCCAGACCCCTGCCTCCGCCGCCCCGCCCTCCCATCGACCTCACACCACCGCCATGCTTGGCAGCGCCCCCAGGCCATCCCTTTAATCCCGACCGACCTCCAGATCGGGCGCCAGTAGCTCTAGGCCCCACACGCCCCTAAGATAAACACCGATGCGCTGCTTCCCCGGTGTAATAGGCGAACTAGCGCCTGTTACGCCGGGGAATGCTTCCGTTAATTGGGAATCAACTGACCAGGAATTGAAATTCAGGGGGCCAACAGACCTCTAGCTAAGGAGAAATACTATACAAGGAGAAACCTTGTGCATCACGAGTTACTAGGAACATCTAGTATCAAGAAGAAGCGGTCAACTAGTGTCTTCTGTGGGACAAATACCGTGCAAGCAGACACGTAAGATTTGCACGAATAAGGGAAGAGGAGTACCATTTTCGGTTGCCAGTGGGGTCGCCTCCACATGTCGCGTCGATCTTCTTCTTTTTGCCGGGGAAACCGATGTTTTGGAGGGTGCAGGCTTGGACGAACCCATGGCCAAATTGTTGACTGTGTTGCCGTGGCCGTATGTCGGCGGAGGGGAAGCAGATCCGAGGCGGCGAAGGATGGCGTAGTAGGAACAGCTCCAGTGCGGTGGAGGGTGGTGAAGTTGGAGCGGCAGCGGTGAGGCGCTGGACGGCGCGGTTGAACTGGCTCGGGTACGGACGGCTCGGCCTCGGTGATAGAGGCGAAGGTGTCCCGATGTTTCGATGAGATAGATATCATTTTTTGTGGGAGTCGACTTTGACGATCCGACTACGAACATGCGAAGACGTCGCGCCTTAGCAATCGCTAAACCAATTTCTGATGGTTATTGACCACGTCGGAGCACGATCAACCTGACCACGAGGGTCTAATTCCTACGAGCAAACGAAGAACAAGCAACAAACTGAGTTTTCAATCTGGATATTGCGAATAAAAGAGGAAAGCTTTATTAATGAAGGTGGGGTTCTGTGACGTCTTGGTCTGGTCGTTGGACACAAACGAAGTATGCGAAGTTGCAGCTATGGCAAACTTTTAATATAAACAAAACCCCAAAGTCTAAACGACGCCCTAAGGGCTGTATAATGGAGGAAGAGGGGAGAATTTCGTGGCCCTTGGAGGAGGGGTCCGAAACCAACCCTAACTCTTGTTTCCCCACACATACAGACACTAAAAACATCCTATACTTAAGTATTTCGAAAATACATGGGCCTGGCCCAATAATAAGGTGACGCAGCACCTAGAATAGCCTCTGGACGAAATTTATGAAGTGGCATCTTGTGTATTTCGTCCAAGGCTTCATGCACTCCTTATGGTGGCTTCGAAGTCCTGAAATCATCACTTGTAACTCAGTTCTTGATCCCCTTGCGCATGCCATCATCTCCATGCTTGAACTTGCTCCAAGGTTCATCTTTCTTGTCCAAGCGAGGCCCTTCATATGTAAGCAAAACAAATGTATCCAATTTAGGCAGCATCATATTCTTATGAACATTAGAATCATTACCAAGAAACGAAAGTACATGATAATTCAATTGGCGTGCGCGAGCTCTAGTAATTGGTCCAGTATGTATAGCAGCAGGGGCTGTGGGTGTAATAATGGTATTGATATCCTCATGATCCTCCCCTTCTTGAAATGAAGTCGTCCTCGATGAAAGTTCATCATCCTCACCCAAATAAGGCTTCAAATTTGTAATGTTAAAAGTGGGACTAACCCCAAAATCTGCAGGCAGCTCAAGTTTATATGCATTATCATTTATTTTCTGTAACACCTTAAAAGGACCATCAGCACATCGCATGAGCTTTGATTTGCGCAAATTAGGAAATCTATCCTTACGCAAATGTAACCAAACAAGATCTCGAGGTGCAAACACAACATGTTTTCTACCCTTATCTCCAGCAAGTTTATATTTAGCATTCATACGATCAATGTTTTCCTTAGTTAACTCATGCATTTTTAAAATCAATTCAACACGTTCTTTCACATCAAAATTAACCTTCTCCAAAGATGGAAGAGGCAACAAATCAATAGGTGCATGAGGTAAGAAACCATACACAATTTCAAAAGGGCACATCTTAGTAGTAGAAAGCAATGAATGATTATAAGAAAATTCAATATGAGGCAAGCATTCTTGCCACATTTTCTTATTGTTCTTCAAAACAGCCCTAAGCATAGTAGACAATGTTCTATTGACTACTTCAGTTTGTCCATCAGTTTGGGGGTGACAAGTAGTACAAAAAAGCAGTTTAGTCCCCAACTTAGCCCATAAACATCTCCAAAAGTGGCAAACAATTTAGTATCACGATCTGAAACAACAGTATTTGGCACACCATGCAAGCGAATAATTTCATGAAAGAACAAATCAGCAACATTAACAGCATCATCGCTTTTATGACATGGTATAAAATGTGTCATTTTCGAGAACCTATCCATGACAACAAATATGCTATCCCTCCCCTTTTTTGTTCGAGGTAAACCTAAAACAAAGTCCATAGATATATCCTCCCAAGGAACACTAGGTACAAGCAAAGGCATATATAAACCATGAGGATTGAGTCGTGACTTAGCTTTTTGACATGTAGTGCAGCGAGCAACAAAACGCTCAACATTCCGTCTCATATTTGGCCAAAAGAAATGTTTAGCAAGTATATCCTCCATCTTCTTGACGCCAGAGTGTCCCATTAATCCTCCTCCATGCGCCTCCAGCAACAACAAAAGACGAACGGAGCTAGCTGGAATGCATAGCTTGTTAGCATGAAACACAAATCCATCGTTAAGAACGAACTTGTTCCAAGTTCTCCCTTCCTTACAATTCTGCAATACATCTTTAAATTCAGCATCATGCACATATTGATCTTTGATGGTCTCCAAACCAAATATTTTAAAGTCAAGTTGTGAAAGCATAGTATAACGACGAGACAATGCATCAGCCATAACATTTTCTTTACCCTTCTTGTGTTTAATGACATAAGGGAAAGTCTCAATGAATTCAACCCATTTAGCATGTCGACGGTTCAGTTTTGCTTGACTTTTAGTGTGTTTCAAAGATTCTTGATCAGAATGTATAACAAATTCCATGGGCCATAAATAATGTTGCCATGTTTATAAGGTCCGAACAAGAGCATATAATTCTTTATCATAAGTTGAATAGTTCAGACTAGGCCCACTCAATTTTTCAGAAAAGTATGCAACGGGTTTGCCATCATGTAATAGCACACATCCTAATCCAATTCCACTAGCATCACATTCAAGCTCAAAAGTCTTATTAAAATCAGGAAGTTTGAGTAAAGGAGCATGTGTCAACTTATCTTTCAATACCGTGAAGCCTTCTTCCTGTGCGGTACCCCAAACAAAAGGCAAATCCTTCTTTGTAAGGTCATTCAGAGGTGCAGCAATGGTGCTGAAATCTCTCACAAAACGCCTATAGAAACCAGCGAGGCCAAGGAAACTCCTCACTTGTGTGACCGTTTTGGGCTGCGGCCAACTCTCAATAGCTTCAATCTTGGCTTTATCAACTTCAATTCCCTGTGGAGTAACAACATAGCCAAGAAAAGATACTCAGTCGATGCAAAAGGTGCACTTTTGAAGGTTACCAAGCAAACGTGCATCACGTAGAGCAATAAAAACAGCACATAAATGTTCCAAATGTTCCTCCAAAGATTTGCTATAAATCAATATGTCATCAAAGTAAACTACCACAAATCGTCCAATGAAAGCACGTAAAACTTCGTTCATTAATCTCATGAAAGTACTTGGTGCATTAGTTAACCCAAAAGGCATGACTAACCACTCATATAATCCAAACTTAGTTTTAAATGCTGTTTTCCATCCATCTCCCAATTTCATATGAATTTGATGGTATCCACTACGCAAATCAACTTTGGAGAATATTGTAGAGCCACTCAATTCATCAAGCATATCATCTAGCCTAGGAATAGGATGACGATAACGAGTAGTAATATTATTAATGCCTCTAGAATCAACACACATACGCGATGTACCATCCTTTTTAGGCACTAGTATAATAGGGATAGCACAAGGACTAAGAGAATCACGTATATAACCTTTGTCGAGCAGCTCTTGTACTTGACGCATAATGTCCTTCGTCTCATCTGGATTGGTACGGTTGGTGCACGGTTGGGTAATGATGCACCGCGAATTAAGTCAATTTGATGCTCAATCCCTTGAATAGGTGGTAATCCCGGTGGCACGTCTTGTGGAAAGAGATCAGCGAACTCCTGCAAAATGTTAGTGACAACATGAGCAAAGAGGAAGGCACGTCCTCGAATGAAAATAATGCCTCTTTGCACACAAAAGCAAAGCAAACAGATTTAATAAAATCTAGATCATCAATATCAGATTTGGTGGCAAGTAAACATGCACTTTTCAATTTAATTTCAAAAACAGCATTAGATGGTTTATTATTAGGCTTCATGTGTTGCTCAAATTCTTTTGCCACAATCTGATTTTCATTCTTATTTTGCTCCTGTCTTGCTTTATTAGCTCTATTAATATCATCTTTCAAAATGGAATCAGGAGTCATAGGAAGCAAAGTAATATTTTTGTCCTTATGAACAAGAGTATACTGATTGTTTCTACCATGGTGTACATAATTTTTATCAAATTGCCATGGTCTACCAAGTAATAAGGAACATGCTTGCATAGGTACCACATCACAATCAACATAATCAGCATATGTAAAGATACTAAAGTGCACACAAACAATACGTGTTACCTTAACCTTGCCGCTGTTGTTGAACCATTGGATGTAGTAAGGATGTGGATGTGGTCTTGTGGTGAGAATAGCTTCTCCACCATCTCCATGCTAGCCAAGTTGTTGCAGCTCACTCCATCTACGATGACGTGAACAGAACGTTCCTTCACAACTCCCTTTGTATGGAACAAATTATGCCTCTGATTTTGCTCAGTTTGTGTAACCTGCACACTCAAAACACGTTGAGCAACTAAACATTCATACCTGTCAGCATCTTCAGCAGCCATGTACTGCGTCTCATGATCAGAATCATCTCCACTGTGTTCTTCATGTGTAATAAGAGCCAAAGTCTCCTCATCATAGTCACTAGCGGACTCATACCCACCATCCTCAGTAGCAATCATCACACGCTGAGATTTGCATTCTCTCGCAAAATGTCCTCTTCCCTTACAACGATGACAAATAATATCACTTGTGTGCCCTGTTGATGCCATTTAAGAAGAAGACCTCTGCGCAGGCCCGACAGGTGTGCTCTTGGCAGATAGTGGTGGTTGTGCCTGCTTTCTTGTATCACGGCTGGAGGTGGCACCTGATGGAGGTGCTGGTGTAGTGGAAGTATAGGATGCACGTGGTGTCCATGAGGAAGATCGACCTGTAGAAAAGTTAGTTCGCACCAATGCCTGTCGATCCTGCACTTCACGTTCAGCTTTACAAGCAAGATGGAATAAACGAGTGATATTAGTATACTCCCGATACTCTAGAATGGTCTGAATCTCTTTATTTAATCCACCCATAAAACGTGCAAGCATAGCTTCATTCTCCTCAACAATACCACATGTAATCATGCCAGTTTGTAATTCCTGATAATATTCTTCTACGGAATTTTTTCCTTGTCTTAAACGCTGCAATTTTTGAAGTATTTCACGTTGATAATATGGTGGAACCCAATGAGTACGCATAGAAGTTTTCAAAGCAGGCCAAGTAGTTGGAATAGGATATAATCTACAATGTTTTAGACCACCAAACACATGCGAAGCTAGTGAAAGCACAAACAGCAGCAGGAACACGTCTCTCCTTAGGATATTGTAAACATGTAAAACGTTGTTCAGTTTCTAACTCTCAAGTAAGATATATATCAGGAACATACCTAACCTCAAATGGCGGAATATTCAATTCCAGTTTAGGAAGATGGTCATGATCTTGTACCTCATATGGTGGTGCAGCCCTACCGTTGCGATGTTATACCTGAGGACGACCTGGTGGTGGTGGTGCTGGTGGTTGCACGTAGTTCTGATTTTGATCAACCTAATCCTCGTAATGGTCCTCCACCTCTGCAGTAGCAGCAGGAACGACAGAAGCATCAATAGCGGCACCAGAATTTTGCCCAGGGTCAATGGGAACGCGCTGTGCTCGTCCCACTTGATTTGGAAAGTGATGTTGTAGAGGTGCGTTAGGGGCAGACGGTGTTGGTGGTGGAAGACGCGCGAGCAATTCATTAAACTTGTTATCAAGCTTTGTTTCGAATGTCTTGTCCATGCCATCTATCTTCTCCATGGTCTCTTTAAATCTGTTTAGCACATCATGCACCTGTCCACTCATCATCTGCTGAAATTTATCATGCAACTCCTTATTCGTCATGTTCTCCCAGTCAATCTCGTCGGCTTGTGATCCTACCATGGTTAGCAGCAATAAAAACACACAAGACTATGATCCTACAGACTACTAGCAAGAGGTGGTGGTGGGTGTCACAAATCCGTCAAGCAAATCTCAAATTCTTACCAGTTCTTACATAGCAGCAGGCGGTGATCGGCAACCGTCATAGTCAAAACTCTCAAAGCTTGGATAGAGCGATTACCAGGGAAAATCAAACGCATGACGTAGATGTATGTGGAGCTGTGAAACACGAATCAGAAATTAGATGGACCTCGAATACAAACCTAATATGAAAGGAACTCGGATTGGTGGTGGATATATGGTGGTAGGATATGGTTGCGGTGGTGGTATATGGATACGGATTGGTGATGGTATATGGAGACGGATCGATGGCGGATAAGCGATGGTGGTAGATGGCAGGGACGATGATGATGGTGCGGCGGCGGCGTGACAACTTATGACCAGAACTCAAAACTCTAAAAGACTAGACTCTAAGACCAGCAACTAGACACGACGATGCAACCGCAAATTCAACAAAGCAAAATACTGAAAAGACCATGCAAAGGCTCAGATTGGTTCGGATATGATGAACTGACCCTAATTTTTTTTGGCTTTTTTCGTGGACTGTAGGTATGAAGAACAGACCCGACCTAAACTACGAAAAACTATAAAATCTCACCGAGCAACCTGGAAATCTGATACCACTTGATAGAGGCGAAGGTGTCCCGATGTTTCGATGAGATAGATATCGTTTTCTATGGGAGTCGACTTTGACGATCCTACTACGAACGTGCGAAGACGTCGCGCCTTAGCAATCGCTAAACCAACTTCCGAGGGTTAATGACCACGCCGGAGCACGATCAACCTGACCATGAGGGTCTATTTCCTGCGAGCAAACGAAGAACAAGCAAGAAACTAAGATTGCAATCTAGATATTGCGAATAAAAGAGGAAAGCTTTATTAATGAAGGTGGGGTTCTGTGACGTCTTGGTCTGGTCGTTGGACACAAACGAAGTACGCGAAGTTGCAGCTATGGCGAACTTTTAATCTAAACAAAACCTCAAAGTCTAAACGACGCCCTAAGGGCTGTATATATGGAGGAAGAGGGGAGAATTTCCTGGCCCTTGGAGGAGGGGTCCGAAACCAACCCTAACTCTTGTTTCCCCACACATACGGACTCTAAAAACAACCTATACTTAAGTATTTTGAAAATACATGGGCCTGGCCCAATAATAAGGTGACGCAGCACCTAGAATAGCCTATGGACGAAATTTATGAAGTGGCATCTTGTATATTTAGTCCAAGGCTTCATGCACTCCTTATGGTGACTTCAAAGTTCTGAAATCATCACTTGTAACTCCGTTCTTGATCCCCTTGCGCATGCCATAATCTGCATGCTTGAACTTGCTCCAAGGTTCATCTTTCTTGTCCAAACTAGTCCCTTCATTTGTAAGCAAAACAAATGTATCCAATTTAGGCAGCATCATATTCTCATGAACATTAGAATCGTTACTAAGAAACGAAAGTACCTGATAATTCAATTGGCGTGCGCGAGCTCTAGTAATTGGTCCAGTATGTATAGCAGCAGGGGCTGTGGGTGTAACAATGGTATTGATGTCCTCATCACTCGGCTTCAACTACTAGCCATGGAGGGCATTGCGGTTGAGGTTGCGTTGGACGACGACGTCGGGGTATCGGCTCCGGCATGATGGAGGAGGGCGGCGGTTGATGGGTGGAATGGGGTGGCGGACGGAGGACGTCGGGGTTTTGCGGCTGGTGGAGAGGTAGTTTTTGCGCCCATGGAGTACGAATAAGGAATCGGACAAGTGGGCGGGGCAGGGGTGGGAGGGGGAGAACCATGTTTCGGTCTAGGACGCGCTTGTTTTTGGCTTTTTTGAACAGAAGATGGGACGTGCTTGTTTGAAATTTAGGGAAAGTACAAAATTTGCCCCCTCTTAAATTTCGGACCTACTGCGGGTTGGGGGTAGTATGGTAATCTCAGGTGTCCCAAATAGTGGGCGGAAGCGATTTTGGCTGCGCGCATGTGTGCTTAGGCGGCCATTGTGTATGAATGTTTTTCGGAGGTGGTTGCATGGCGTCTAGATGAAGCTACAAACCTACCCCGGTTTAGACCTTTGGACGTCGGGCCGGTAGGTTTCACGGTTCGGAGTTATTAGAAAAGTAATTTCCTTGTACTACCAAACATTGGTCTCACGCGGTTTCGGGTGAGTAGAGGCTCTTTTGACGCTTCGTTCAAAATTTTGAAACACAAGCATTCACGTTTAGAGTACTCTTGAACTTTGAGGATTGACCTAAATAGACAACGTTAAATTTGACCTTGTATGTTTGAAAACCTCATTAAATTATCCGCTTTTTTTTGAAATTTTGACACTTGAAAATCCTATAACTATGATTATTTTGGAATGGAGGAGCTAAATTATGATCTATTTTGTACACGACTACATATGCTATTATGTACAAAATCAGAGCAAATATTGGTGCCCCCATAATTTAGGTATGATTTACAAATGCCATGATATCAAATTCAAATAATTGAATGGACTTCATGTTGAATTCGATTTTTTAAAACCACCTTAAGTTGAACTCAAATGTATGCTAGTTCATAGGTAGCTATTTATAATGTTCAGTGTGTAACTTTCGTATGTATAATGTGCTTTACACACACAACATGAACTATACTCACGTTCATATTCGATTGTGAAAGCGATGCATTGTCTAGAGTTCAAAAAACTAACTATGTGGATCGATTGTGTCGAATAATAACATAGACATGCTTAATTTCGATAGAATCTAGATGTTTGATGTATCAATGACCGTTCCTTACACGAATTGCAAATATCATGATCCCATCCTAATATTTGGATATAATTTATATCTTTAATCAATGTGTACAGTAGTCTTGTACGTGTAGTTCCACTCTCCATCGGTGGTCTCTCACACATGCTCACACACTCTCTCCTAAGATGTCTTTATCGCATACATGCTCTCGATATAACCCTCCCTCCCTCTCGCAAGCATTTACGACTGTTTTCACTAAACTTTATCACAAGCACTCTTCCTCTCGCAAGCATACACACGCACAATCCCCATCGACCGTTTATATATACATAGACCTGCCTACGTGTCTCATGTACGCACATTATCTTTAGGCATGTGTCTCACGCATTGTCTCACACCTCTCTTCCTAATCGACGAGTGTGATTCTAGCAGAGCATTCTATAGGATGCCCCTTAAAGTTAGGTTGGATGAATAGTAATATCAGAGATAAAGGGGTTACCTTAGTCCAAGAACCTAGGATTACAAATCCTAGCCGGTTTTGTCAGTGGACATAGAGTCCTTCACAATTGTGCTATCCTTGTCTTGTACGACTAGTCATCCATGGGTCTCCCTAAATGCGTCACGGGCCGACCAATGTGGTGCAGGACGGAACCGAACGAAGGGCCTCACCTCGACCCACCGGACTTCACGCTGTGACACACCCTCTGCCCCCACGTCTCGTTATCTTCTCACACCCACACATACCAACACAGACACCACACACAAAAAATATATTCTTCTAGTGCCTCTATCCACTCCCCCCTTGCATATACACACTCAAGGGAATCTCTCGGCGTGACGTAATATTCGTCTCTCTCTCTAGACCACTCTCATTTCTCGTGCTATCTCTCCCATGCCCCCCTGTCGGCCCCTCTATCCATGCCTCTCTCGAATACGTAATACACACACATACCTCTCTAGGCCCTGCCAAATGCATCAACTACACATTCACACATGTTACATCACGTACCCCATTGATCTAAAAAGCCCTCTCTTCACGTTTATTTCGCATACAACATTCCTTTTGAATAAAGTGTGGCCAAAAAATGTTTTAGAATTTCTACATATATACAACATTACAAAGTTATATGGAGGAGTATGAACGCTTGCATTTCATGGTGCCCACAATGATATTTATTCCGCACTGTGAATTTGTATATTTTTATACTATATATAAAGTTAGTCATAATAAAGAGAAATGAAGAGCATCTCTCTCTCCATCGCATACCCCCCCTCTACGCCCCTTTCACGTACGCACACAAACTATCTCCAGGTCCTCTAAAAGTAAGCCCCCAGCACATTCACACATGTTTCATCTTTCTCTCGCGATATATACAGTGACGATCATTGTATTTGAAGCGAAAGCACGATACGTACATTGGACTTCAGAATCCACTCATTACGGTCATCATTTATGTTTTGTGGTTATTATACAGTCACGGGCTCACAGTACAATTCTGTATTTGCTCAAGACACGACTAGTTGACCAGTTAAATGCTCCACGTGGCACCTCTAGTGTTGCATCACATTATCTCACTACCATCGGGCCCACCTGTCGGCTTGTATCTACTCTACATCTACACTCTTATAAAATACTAGCAAGATGCCCATGCGTTGCACGGAACATCAAGATGCATTTGTATAAGTAGTTTATCTTGTGGGAGAAAATGATGAAGAAGGGAAGGCCTTATTTGCAAGTGTGGAGAGGGGTGTGGGTATATTTTTGCAAAATTGCCATAGTTTCCTTCCTATCCGTCAGATATAAATCGGACGGCCTATATTGCAGGATGGCAGGCACACGATCATCACCGACTATGCTTTTTATGAGAGTAGGGATAAAATACACTCTTATAAAAACAGAGTTGGTGATGATGGTCATGAAACTTCAGATCAAGTTACTACCGAACCTCGTAGGTCAACCAATGTAAGATCCACACCAGAATGGTACGGTAATCCTGTTCTGGAGGTCATGTTACTTGACCATGATGAACCTACGAACTATGAGGAAGCGATGGTGAGTCCAGATTCCGCAAAATGGTACGAGGCCATGAAATCTGAGATGGGATCCATGTATGAGAACAAAGTATGGACTTTGGTTGACTTTCCCGATGATCGGCAAGCCATCGAGAATAAATGGATCTTCAAGAAGAAGACTGACGCTGACGGTAAAGTTACTGTCTACAAAGCTCGACTTGTTGCGAAAGGTTTTCGACAAGTTCAAGGAGTGACTACGATGAGACCTTCTCACCTGTAGTGTCGGGGATATACCCCGCAGTATGACCTGGCCGGATGTATAACTCGGTCAGACTTGGCGACTCACTAATGACCCGCCCTGACTGAACGACTCACTAAGTGACCCGCCCGAACCTGGTGACTTATGGGTGACCTGGCAAGCGGATCAGAGGAGCGACAAGACCCGGGGGCCCAGGAGGCTCAAGGACCAGAAGGTCGGCTTACGTTATGGTAGGCCGGCTTAAGAGGAAAGGCATAAGGAATATTCTTCTACAAAGGAAGCAAGACTAGGACTCCACTTGTAATAGAGTAATCCTACTAGGACTAGTCATGTAACCCGCCCATTCAACATATATAAGGAGGAGCAGGGCTCCCCAAAGAGGGACAAGCAAGAAGCAATAATCTCTAGGGCTAGACACAATTAGAGGAGAGCCGGCTTACCGGCGACTCCCTGATGAGCATAATGAGACCTAACCACAAACAACATGTAGGGCTATTACCGGATGATGTTTCCTGGGGCCCGAAGCTGTCTAAATCCTTATTTTATGTTGTGTCTTTTGATTCCTCTCAACCCCTCTCAAGCTGCTACAAAGATGCGTTGGCCTCACGACTAAGTCCTCATACTAAGACATCTGCCGTGACAAATCGACGACAGTTAGCGCCCACCCTCGCGCACGGTGGTGTTGAGTTCTTGAAGGGATCCTTCCTAGGGTTCGAGAAATTCGCAATTTTCTAGATAAAGAAAAGTCGGCACGGAAGGATTTACATCATGGACGAGCAAGCGCGTACAAGATTGAAAGTGAGACTGAGATTTTAGGGTTGCATGCCGTGCGACCATGATCATCCGCCGAGTCCGAAACAAAAGTTCTTGGCGACGGCAGATTCTAGGGTTACGTGTTGTACGACCATGGTAATCACAAGTTGCCGAAGAAAGCGTATCCCACGAGAGAAGTGCTGCAGTCGTTCCAAATTTTCCACTATTCCATGTCCGCAATTTCTAGACTTTAAGTGCTAAGGGAATAAACTATTGCTACTGCTACTTTATCCTGACGTGAAGACCAATCAAATTCCAGAGTACACGGTGAGCATCTTCGACTCATACGTGATTTGAAGCCAAAACCAGTTCTTTCCTTTGGTCAGCTCCGATTGATGCCCGCACACAAGGAAGCTACCAGGAAACTGATTCAAAGAAATATGGAAGAAAATTACTACGTGAGTCACCACGAGCCGAAAACAGAGCCGGCCATGACCCGGACTCATTCATTGACCATGCCTGCATCCACGCCTCGAGGCGCCCGCCGTCACTGCCGATCCGAGCCTGAGTCGGCCTCGCCGCGCTGACCTCCGGGTCAAAACGACCCGTGCTCACTACACTGTCGCGACCTGCACACTGCCTCTGCCAGCGCTCCTCTACGATGGTTGCTGAGCCGCCTGGTCTGCCTATGCCTCTGGGCCGCCATTCCCTGCGGCCGCGCGTCGAGTAGCCAGCGTTCGTCGTCGCCCCCGCTGAGTCGGCCACACCACAAGCTGCCTCCGTCTCTAAAGTGGTCGCCGTCTTCAAGCTTGCCATGGCCCGCCCGCTGCCGCTAAAGCGCCACTTCACTTCCACTGTGGCTTGAGTCGCCGCTCATCTCCGTATCTATTGTACGTGACTCGCCCTGCGCTGCCTCCCCACGGGTTTCCCACACTGGCTCCTTGGTTTCCATGCTGGCCTCTGTTACACTGTCAAGCCGCCGGCCCTGACTAGTGCCGCCCCACGCGGTTCCGCCCCGTCGGGTCACAACCCGTACTTCTGATTGCAAGCCGGCCATGACCATTTCCTCTAAGTCACCGGCCTCACCTTTCCTTCAATCGCCAGCATGTTCGAGCCGCAAGCTGCCTCAGCCCTCAATCCGCGTCGCTGCCTTTGTTCCGTTCTGACAAGATGTTCAGTCAAGAGAGACCTGTTTGTAGTGCAGTACGCCTATGGTGTACAGCAGCTGTTATGTCCTCCATTTGACTGAGTCACCTGGAATCCAGTGTCAATTACTGCTCCTGAGATATTACAAGGTCCTGCTGCTGTTGCTTCCCATCAGGCCATCATCAATCCGAAAAATAGAACTACTCGTCACCAAGATTAAATAGAAGAAGAAAGGCTTTGGAGTTGTTCAAACATTGAAGATATGGCTGCTGTTAGTCTGACACGGGCTCGAACACGTACATGAAAAAAGAAGCGAGGTACCTCGTTGCAGTGAAAAAAGAAAAAGAAAAAAGCCGAGTCAACGACGACCCAGAGAAGAATTTTTGGTGCTACTACGGCCTCGCTTCGCTCACCTGGTCGCCTCGGGTCGACCCGACGAGTCGCCCTGCCGTGCCAATCTCCTCCCCGCGGCTGGTTCCCTCGCCGGCTGGCCAACTCGCTGGTCCCGGCCTGCTCTGAGCTCGGATGCATCCGTCGTCCTCGTCCAGCGCCCGGCCTGTAAGCCGTTGCCATGACCCGCCCACGCCTCGCCAGTGATTGAAGGCCATGCTTTGAGCCGGCCACACCGCCGAGCCGCTATCCAAGTCGTCGTCAAGCCTCGCCGCTGCCCCGAGCCACCCTGTGGAGCTGCATGGTGTCTCGCGCCTCTGCCGCTGTTCACCCTTGTAGAGAGCTGCCCTGCGCCAACTGATGAGGACATCAATACAATTGTTACACCCACAGCCCCTGCTGCTATACATACTGGACCAATTACTAGAGCTCGTGCACGCCAACTAAATTACCAGGTACTTTCGTTTCTTGGTAATGATTCTATTGTTCATGAGAATATGATGCTGCCTAAATTGGATACATTTGTTTTGCTTACAAATGAAGGGCCTAGCTTGGAGAAGGATGAACATTGGAGCAAGAGCAAGCATGGAGATGATGGCATGCGCAAGGGAAACAAGAACGGAGTTACAAGTGATGATTTCAGGACTTTGAAGCCACCATAATGGGTGCATGAAGCCTTGGACGAAATATACAAGACGCCACTTCATAAATTTCGTCCCGAGGCTATTTTAGGTGCTGCGTCACCTTATTATTGGGCCAGGCCCATGTAATTTCGAAATACATAAGTATAGGCTATTTTTAGAATCCGTATGTGTGGGGAAACAAGAGATAGGGTTGATTTCGGACCCCTCCACCAAGGGCCACGAAATTCCCCCCTCTTCCTCCATATATACAGCCCTTAGGGCATCGTTTAGACTTTGGGTTTTGTTTAGATTAAAAGTTCGCCATAGCTGCAACTTCGCGTACTTCGTTTGTGTTCAACGACCAGACAAAGGCGTCACAGAACCCCACCTTGATCAATAAAGCTTTCATCTTATATTCGCAATATCCAGATTGCAATCTTAGTTTCTTGCTTGTTCTTCGTTTGCTCGCAGGAAACAGACCCTCGTGGTCAGGTTGATCGTGCTCCGGCGTGGTCAATAACCTCTCGGAGTTGGTTTAGCGATTGCTAAGGCGCGACGTCCTCACACGTTCGTAGTCGGATCGTCAAAGTCGACTTCCACCAAAGCGAAATCCACCATCTCATCGAAAGACGGGACACCTTTGCCTCTATCAAGTGGTATCAGATTTCCAGGTTGTTCGGTGAGATTTTACAGTTTTTCGTAGTTTAGATCGAGTCTGTTCTTCTTACCTATAGTCCACGAAAAAGCCAAAAAAAAATTAGGGTTAGTTCATCCTATCCGAACCAATCTGAGCCTTGCATAATCTTTTCTGTATTTGCTTTGTTGAATTTGCGGTTGCATCGTCGTGTTCAGTTGCTGGTCTTAGCGTCTAGTCTTTTAGAGTTTCGAGTTCTGTTCACAAGTTGTCACGCCGTCGCCGCACCATCATCATCGCCCTGCCATCTACCACCACCGTTCCGAATCCGTATCCATATACCACCACCAATCCGTGTCCATATACCACCACCGATCCATATCCATATACTACCACCGCTGCCATATACCACCACCATATATCCACCACCAATCCGAGTTCCTTGCTTATTAGGTTTGTTTTCGGGATCAATCTAGATTCCGATTCGTGTAGCCACGCTCCGTTTAGGCCCAAAAATTTTCGAAAACGCATTTTTTGAAAAATTTTCTGGCTATCCTATTTTTAGGTGTTTCTGAGTGTTTTGAGACAGGTGCCATTATAGGAAGTTTTTTTTGACCCGTTTCCAGTTTTTGGGTCCGGGCAGTCGAAAAAAAAAAAAAAATTGGTCGAAAAAATTTCGTGCCCATCCTGTCAGTTTGAGCTAGGAAGAGTTTTGAGACACTCGCCATTATAGTGATTTTTCGCAAAAAAAAAAAAAAAAAAAGAGAGAGCGAAAAAAAAAATTCAGAGTGTGCTTTTCCCTTGTTTCCGTGCCGCGCCGTGATTTTGTTGGTGTTCTAGGCTCGCGTCTCTAGCACAGTCTAGCCTAGGACCAGCACAGTACCGTCGTTGAGCGTTTATTCAACTTTGCATCTCTGAATTGATTATTGCTGACCCTTTTTGCTACCATACTATAAGCCTTCCCAGCTCCACATACATCTACGTCGTGTGTTTGACTCTCCCTGGTAATCGCTCTATCCAAGCTTTGAGAGTTTTTGACAACAACGGTTGCCGATCACCGCCTGCTGCTGGGTAAGAACTGGTAAGAATTTGAGATTTGCTTGACGGATTTGTGATACACCACCACCACTTCTTAGTAGTCTGTAGGATCATATTCTTGTGTGTTTCTATTGCTGCTAACCATGCCAGGATCACAAGCCGACGAGATTGACTGGGAGAACTTATCGAACAAGGAGCTTCATGATAAGTTTCAGCACATGATGACTGAACAGGTGCAAGATGTGCTGAATAATTTTGAAGAGGCCATGGAGAAGATTACTGGCCTTGAGAAGACGTTCGAAACAAAGCTCGATAACAGATTTAATGAATTGCTCGCGCGTCTTCCACCACCACCACCCGCTGCACCTAACGCACCTCTCCAACAACAACAACAACGACTACCTCCACGTCGCGAAATAGACCTTCGCCGAGCGAGCCGTGTTCCTCTTGCGTTTGGCCAAACTGTTGGTGCTGCTGTTGATACTTCTGTGGCTCCTGCTACTGCTGTTGCTGGTACCCAGGAGGATGATGAGTATGCAGGAGACTATGAGGATGAGGTTGATCAAAATCAACACTACGTGCAGCCACCTGTACCACCACCAGCAGGTCGACCTCAGGTATATATTCGTAATGGTAGGCCTGCACCACCACCTCAGGTACGAGATGATGTCCATATTCCTAAACTGAAATTGAATATTCCACCATTTGAGGGTAGATATGTTCCTGATATATATCTTACTTGGGAGTTAGAAACTGAACAACGATTTACATGTTTACAATATCCTGAGGAGAGACGAGTTGCTGCTGCTGTTTGTGCTTTCACTAGTTTTGCATGTGTATGGTGGTCTGAACATTGTAGATTATATCCTATTCCAACTACTTGGGCGGCTTTGAAAACTGCTATGCGTACGCGTTGGGTTCCACCATATTATCAACGTGAATTGCTTCAAAAATTGCAGCGTTTAAGACAAGGGAAAAATTCTGTAGAAGAATATTATCAGGAATTACAAACTGGCATGATTAGATGTGGTATTGTTGAGGAGAATGAAGCTATGCTTGCACGTTTTCTAGGTGGATTAAATAGAGAGATTCAGACCATTCTAGACTATAAGGAGTATACTAATATCACTCGTTTATTCCATCTTGCTTGTAAAGCTGAACGTGAAGTGCAGGATCGACAAGCATTGGCGCGAACTAACTTTTCTGCAGGCCGACCTTCCTCATGGACACCACGTGCATCTTCTACTTCAACTGCACCAGCACCTCAATCAGGTGCCTCCTACAGTCGTGATACAAGAAAACAGGAACAACCACCATTATCTGCCAAGAGCGCACCTGCGGGGCCTGCACAACGTTCTTCTTCTTCCATGGCATCAACAGGGCACACAAGTGATATTATTTGTCGTCGTTGTAAGGGAGGAGGTCATTATGCGAGAGAATGCAAATCTCCACGTGTGATGATTGCTACCGCGGATGGTGGATATGAGTCTGCTAGTGACTATGATGAGGAGACTTTGGCTCTTATTACACGTGAAGAACATGGTGGAGATGATTCTGATCATGAGACGCAATACATGGCTCCTGAAGACGCTGACAGGTATGAATGTTTAGTTGCTCAACGTGTTTTGAGTGTGCAGGTCACACAAGCTGAGCAAAATCAGAGGCACAATTTGTTCCATACCAAGGGAGTTGTGAAGGAACGTTCTGTGCGCGTCATCATAGACGGAGGGAGCTGCAACAACTTGGCTAGCATGGAGATGGTGGAGAAGCTTTCTCTCACCACAAGACCACATCCACATCCTTACTACATCCAATGGTTCAACAACAGCGGCAAGGTTAAGGTAACACGTACTGTTCGTGTGCATTTTAGTATCTCTACATATGCTGATTATGTTGATTGTGATGTGGTACCTATGCAAGCATGTTCCTTATTACTTGGTAGACCATGGCAATTTGATAAAAATTCTGTACACCATGGTAGAAACAATCACTATACTCTTGTTCATAAGGATAAAAATATTACTTTGCTTCCTATGACTCCTGATTCCATTTTGAAAGATGATATTAATAGAGCTAATAAAGCACAACAGGAGAAGAATAAGAGTGAAAATCAGATTGTGGCAAAAGAATTTGAGCAACAAATGAAGCCTAATAATAAACCATCTAGTGTTGCTTCTGAAATTAAATTGAAAAGTGCATGTTTATTTGCCACCAAATCTGATATTGATGAGCTAGATTTCAGCAAATCTGTTTGCTATGCTTTTGTGTGCAAAGAGGCATTATTTTCATTCGAGGACGTGCCTTCCTCTTTGCCTCCTGCTGTCACTAACATTTTGCAGGAGTTCGCTGACGTTTTTCCACAAGACGTGCCACCGGGATTACCGCCTATTCGAGGGATTGAGCATCAGATTGACTTAATTCCCGGTGCTTCACTGCCAAACCGTGCACCATACCGTACCAATCCAGAGGAGACGAAGGAGATTATGCGTCAAGTACAAGAGCTTCTCGACAAAGGTTATATACGCGAATCCCTTAGTCCTTGTGCTGTTCCTATTATTCTAGTGCCGAAAAAGGATGGTACATCACGTATGTGTGTTGATTGTAGAGGCATTAATAATATTACTATTCGTTATCGTCATCCTATTCCTAGGCTAGATGATATGCTTGATGAATTGAGTGGCTCTACAATATTCTCCAAAGTTGATTTGCGTAGTGGCTACCATCAAATTCGTATGAAATTGGGAGATGAATGGAAAACAGCATTTAAAACTAAGTTTGGATTATATGAGTGGTTAGTCATGCCTTTTGGGTTAACTAATGCACCTAGTACTTTCATGAGATTAATGAACGAAGTTTTACGTGCTTTCATTGGACGATTTGTGGTAGTTTACTTTGATGACATATTGATTTATAGCAGATCTTTGGAAGAACATTTGGAACATTTACGTGCTGTTTTTATTGCTCTACGTGATGCACGTTTGTTTGGTAACCTTGGGAAGTGCACCTTTTGCACCGACCGAGTATCTTTTCTTGGCTATGTTGTTACTCCACAGGGAATTGAAGTTGATAAAGCCAAGATTGAAGCTATTGAGAGTTGGCCGCAGCCCAAAACGGTCACACAAGTGAGGAGTTTTCTTGGCCTCGCTGGATTCTATAGGCGTTTTGTGAGAGATTTCAGCACCATTGCTGCACCTCTCAATGAGCTTACAAAGAAAGATGTGCCTTTTCTTTGGGGTACCGCACAGGAAGAAGCCTTCACGGTATTGAAAGATAAGTTGACACATGCTCCTTTACTCCAACTTCCTGATTTTAATAAGACTTTTGAGCTTGAATGTGATGCTAGTGGAATTGGATTAGGAGGTGTGTTATTACAAGATGGCAAACCTGTTGCATACTTTTCTGAAAAATTGAGTGGGCCTAGTCTGAATTATTCTACTTATGATAAAGAATTATATGCTCTTGTTCGGACTTTAGAAACATGGCAACATTATTTATGGCCCAAAGAATTTGTTATACATTCTGATCATGAATCTTTGAAACATATTAAAAGTCAAGCTAAACTGAATCGTAGACATGCTAAATGGGTTGAATTCATTGAGACTTTCCCTTATGTCATTAAACACAAGAAGGGAAAAGAAAATGTTATTGCTGATGCATTGTCTCGTCGCTATACTATGCTTTCACAACTTGACTTCAAAATATTTGGTTTGGAGACCATCAAAGATCAATATGTGCATGATGCTGATTTTAAAGATGTAATGCAGAATTGTAAAGAAGGAAGAATGTGGAACAAGTTTGTTGTTAACGATGGATTTGTGTTTCGTGCTAACAAGCTATGCATTCCAGCTAGCTCCGTTCGTCTTTTGTTGTTGCAGGAGGCGCATGGAGGAGGATTAATGGGACACTTTGGCGTGAAGAAGACGGAGGACGTACTTGCTACACATTTCTTTTGGCCAAAGATGAGACGGGATGTTGAGCGTTTTATTGCTCGCTGCACTACATGTCAAAAAGCTAAGTCACGACTCAATCCTCATGGTTTATATATGCCTTTGCCTGTACCTAGTGTTCCTTGGGAGGATATATCTATGGACTTTGTTTTAGGTTTACCTCGAACAAAGAAGGGGAGGGATAGCATATTTGTTGTCGTGGATAGATTCTCGAAAATGGCACACTTTATACCATGTCATAAAAGCGATGATGCTGTTAATGTTGCTGATTTGTTCTTTCGTGAAATTATTCGCTTGCATGGTGTGCCAAATACTATTGTTTCAGATCGTGATACTAAATTTCTTAGCCACTTTTGGAGATGTTTATGGGCTAAGTTGGGGACTAAACTGCTTTTTAGTACTACTTGTCACCCCCAAACTGATGGACAAACTGAAGTAGTCAATAGAACGTTGTCTACTATGCTTAGGGCTGTTTTGAAGAATAATAAGAAAATGTGGGAGGAATGCTTGCCTCATATTGAATTTGCTTATAATCGTTCATTGCATTCTACTACTAAGATGTGCCCTTTTGAAGTTGTGTATGGTTTCCTACCTCGTGCACCTATTGATTTGTTGCCTCTTCCATCTTCGGAGAAGGTTAATTTTGATGCTAAACAACGTGCTGAATTGATTTTAAAAATGCATGAGTTAACTAAGGAAAACATTGAGCGCATGAATGCTAAATATAAACTTGCTGGAGATAAGGGTAGAAAACATGTTGTGTTTGCACCTGGAGATCTTGTTTGGTTACATTTGCGTAAGGATAGATTTCCTGATTTGCGCAAATCAAAGTTAATGCCACGTGCTGATGGTCCCTTTAAGGTGTTAGAGAAAATAAATGATAATGCATATAAACTTGAGCTGCCTGCAGATTTTGGGGTTAGTCCCACTTTTAACATTGCAGATTTGAAGCCTTATTTGGGTGAGGAAGATGAACTTCCGTCGAGGACGACTTCATTTCAAGAAGGGGAGGATGATGAGGACATCAATACAATTGTTACACCCACAGCCCCTGCTGCTATACATACTGGACCAATTACTAGAGCTCGTGCACGCCAACTAAATTACCAGGTACTTTCGTTTCTTGGTAATGATTCTATTGTTCATGAGAATATGATGCTGCCTAAATTGGATACATTTGTTTTGCTTACAAATGAAGGGCCTAGCTTGGAGAAGGATGAACATTGGAGCAAGAACAAGCATGGAGATGATGGCATGCGCAAGGGAAACAAGAACGGAGTTACAAGTGATGATTTCAGGACTTTGAAGCCACCATAATGGGTGCATGAAGCCTTGGACGAAATATACAAGACGCCACTTCATAAATTTCGTCCCGAGGCTATTTTAGGTGCTGCGTCACCTTATTATTGGGCCAGGCCCATGTAATTTCGAAATACATAAGTATAGGCTATTTTTAGAATCCGTATGTGTGGGGAAACAAGAGATAGGGTTGATTTCGGACCCCTCCACCAAGGGCCACGAAATTCCCCCCTCTTCCTCCATATATACAGCCCTTAGGGCATCGTTTAGACTTTGGGTTTTGTTTAGATTAAAAGTTCGCCATAGCTGCAACTTCGCGTACTTCGTTTGTGTTCAACGACCAGACAAAGGCGTCACAGAACCCCACCTTGATCAATAAAGCTTTCATCTTATATTCGCAATATCCAGATTGCAATCTTAGTTTCTTGCTTGTTCTTCGTTTGCTCGCAGGAAACAGACCCTCGTGGTCAGGTTGATCGTGCTCCGGCGTGGTCAATAACCTCTCGGAGTTGGTTTAGCGATTGCTAAGGCGCGACGTCCTCACACGTTCGTAGTCGGATCGTCAAAGTCGACTTCCACCAAAGCGAAATCCACCATCTCATCGAAAGACGGGACACCTTTGCCTCTATCACCAACCAGCCTTGAGCCGCCACAGCAAGCCACCGCGGCTGTAACAATCAGGTCAATTACCTCATGGTTAAAGTATGATCTGGTCCTCACGCGCTGTTATTGGAGGTCGCGTCCGGTTCATTCGACCGTGCCCACGCCGACTCAACCGTCCACGCTCATGACGACTCGTTTGTCCGCACGGCTTGCAATGTCGCGGCCGACTCACACGTCTACTCCGTCTTCTAAATGTTGCGGTTGACTCCGGCATATATATCAACAAATCAGAGCCACGTCTGCTCACACAAGCTGTCCGATGGACATATGCGAGCCGCCGGGGCCGCGTTGAGCCGCCGGGGTTATATTGAGTCGCTGTTTGCCCGAGCCACCTCTGTCACATTGAATGGATCATCCATCATGTGAACAAAACAGGTGAAATCCATCTAAATCCATTTTTGAGACATATTGTTTTTTGTCAAAGAACAATTACTTTCCCTGTAATATTTTTGCACAGGATAAATTTTTATGCCATCATACCGCGGATACTGAGTGCATGCACTAGCATTCGTCTATGCCACACTGCTCGACAGACATGCGTCCAAGCCGCCGTTCCCGCAGTCTAGTCTGCATCAACTCGTTAGGACCACACAAATTGCCCAATAAGCACGCACAGGCCGCCATCCCCCGCAGTCCAGTTTTACATCAATGCGCCAGCCAACTCGCCCATCTGCGCCGTCTTACAATGCCACAGATGACTTGCCCGTCCACCTACGAGACCGGTTCATGCATCTGCGCTGGCTTACAACGAGGAGGACCACTCGCTCGTCCGCACCGGCTTACGATGCCGTGACCGGCTCATCTTTCTGCTCCTACAGTCGATTCACCAGTGATGGATTTCAGTGACCATCAACTCCGCGGTGAATAATTTCCGGTCTAACATATCAGGTGAAATTCATCCAGCATATATTTTGTTTTCTTTAAAAAAGCAATTATTCTGGCTTGTAAGTTCTCCAATGCAGGACGGGGTTATTATATCATTGTGCTGTTGAATGACTCATACCGGTTTATATCACGGTCAAATATGGAGAGTCTCAAGCCAGCTCCTTGAGTAGTCTTAAGACTCGGGGGATACAATGACATGACTCGGGAACTCCGGGTCATTGAAGGGAATGATAATCCGGTTCCGGAGGACACCGCCATATTAAGGAAAAATTAAAGGCCGTCAGAAAATTGTCGGTTCAAAATAAAGATTCCGGTTTAAAATCCGGTTCAAGAGACATCTCTCTCCCGCAAAGCTTTGAAGCTCTCAAATCCGGTTCAAACATCCGGCTCAAGGCAAATTTGTCTCTTACAAAGCTTTTAAGCTCTCAAATCTGGTTCAAACATCCGACTCAAGGACAATCTGTCTCCCACAAAGTTTTGAAGCTTTCAAAGCCGGTTTAAAGTTCATCTTCAAAAATAATTAATATCTCGCAAGATTCGAATTCTCAGAAAAATTAAAGGTTGCCAAAGAGAACTTGCTGCCATGATGCGCGGTTCAAACATGGGTATCCTGCCTTATGGCTTACCTTATTATGGTCACATGGGGGCCTCCTTCTCATCGAGCATAGCTATCGGTACCCTCTTGAGCGGCGTGATGCCAAAATTTATATGGTCACTTGCGGGCTTCATGTTTAAACATAGGTCGTATTCGAACCAAAGAGAACATAGCTGTCAGTACCCTCTTGATCGGCACACTTCCAAACTCACTAGGGGGCTTCTTGATCGTATTTGAATCATAGCTTAACCCCTTTTGGGTCTGACTTGGATCATAATTGAATCAGGGTCGTTAAAAACCTCTCAAGGTCATTTGGGGGCTTCCTGTTCAAACATAGGTGATATTCGAACCAAAGAGAACATAGCTGTCAGTACCCTCTTGACCGGCACACTGCCAAACTCACTAGGGGGCTTCTTGATCTTATTCGAATCATAGCTTAACCCCTTTTTGGGCCCGACTTGGATCGTATTTGAATCAGGGTCGTTAAAAACCTCTCAAAGTCATTTGGGGGCTTCCTGTTCAAACATAGGTTGTATTCGAACCAAAGAGAACATAGTTGTCAATACCCTCTTGATCGGCGCAATGCCAGAGCCACTGGGGGCTACATGATCGTATTCGAATCCTAGCTTAACCCCTTTGGTCCGGTTTACTGATCGTATACGAATCAGAAACCTCAAATTCTTCTTTCTATTTTGCTTAAGTTTTTTGAAAACAGTCTTTTGGGTTTGTGTTGAGACTTTTTGTTCATATCTGAAGCATATATGTGGTTTCGATTTACCCGGCTTGACTTTGGATGATAAGTCACCATATATGACAATCATAAACATTTGGAAGTTTTTGGCTTCTAAAGATTGGGTTATCACCCTTACTGCACAGGTATCCTAAACCGATAGTATGATTCAATATCACAGGAACCGGTTTTTCAAACCGGGTTATTTTATTCAAATCTTTAATAGCCAACATGGCTAGATTTTTATTATGGTTATCAATAACCAATATTACAATTGAGGTTTTCAAAGTCGCTTCAACACAATGGATATTATTTTATCAATGGATACAATTTATTCTACAATGGAAGGAATAGTCCCGAGTCGCTGCAGGCTTACGACCCGGCACTTGGGGGCTACATTATTCAAGTTGAGATTACATCAAATATGCAAGTCCCATGTCACTGCGAGCATGCACCATGGCACATGGGGGCTAAGGCAAAGTCAGTTTTACCGGCCTTATTGAAGACCCGACTCATCACATTGTAATGAGCTGGCCCTTGGGGGCTACCAATTGCTCCTGTCAACAATTCAAGGTACACAAGTCTTAAATCCATTATATTGAAAGGTCCACTACTTAGTTGGAAGAGTACAAAGCTCTTAACCTTATGGACGTGGGTTCGAGCCCCATGGAGAGGATTACAACATATGATATTCTTTTCAAGGAAATATATATATAATCCCAGCTCAATATTATCTTACTGATCCGGCCCTTGGGGGCTACATGTCGCTGCTCAAGTCTACATCTACAAAGTCCCTGCTCATTATTGCATAATGACCCGGCCCTTGGGGGCTACACCGTTTGAAGTTTTTGTGAGCATAAGACAATTACAAGTCCCAGGTTGATGCAAGCATGACAACCCGACCCTTGGGGGCTACAAGTAATATGGATATAAGGGAGGAATAACTTCAAATTCTCAGTTTTGAGCAAATTAGGTATTATATTATTATCGGAGAAATCTGCAAAGTTTATGATCTAGCATCATCAAGAATTATGACCCGGCGTTGGCAACAATCATGACCCGGCGTCTATAAACAGTCATGACCCGGAACCATCACTTTATAACCCGGCGATTTTGCAAATCATAGCTCGGCAAGTTCTACATTTTCAAGCCAGCTGAATATCTGTTGAATATTTCAAGACCAATATTTTTGTCAAGCCAGAGCATTAAAGGTCGACTCAAATGGATCCTTTATTTACAATATTTCTTCTACAAGCAAATTGATTATGAAGTTGATCTATTGACCCGGACTTTCCGGAAGGAGGAGATGACAAGGACTTAAGGAGGATCAAGTGCCGGCTTACAAGAATATTTAACCCAGAGTACAACCTGTCAATTTGTTCTTGTGTTTATGTTCCAGATCATCTTAACATGGATAAATCCAAATTAAACTTGGGGGCTAATGTCGGGGATATACCCCACGGTATGACCCGACCGGATGTATAACCCGGCCGGACTTGGCGACTCACTAATGACCCGCCCTGACTGGACGACTCACTAAGTGACCCGCCCAAGCCTGGTGACTTATGGGTGACCTGGCAAGCGGATCAGAGGAGCGACAAGACTCGGGGGGCCATGAGGCTTAAGGCCCAGAAGGCCGGCTTACGTTATGGTAGGCCGGCTTAAGAGGAAAGGCATAAGGAATATTCTCCTACAAAGGAAGCAAGACTAAGACTCCACTTGTAATAGAGTAATCCTAATCCTACTAGGACTAGTCATGTAACCCGCCCCTTCAACATATATAAGGAGGGGCAGGGCTCCTCGAAAAGGGACAAGCAAGAAGCAATAATCTCTAGGGCTAGACACAATTAGAGGAGAGCTGGCTTACCGGCGACTCCCTAATGAGCATAATGAGACCTAGCCACAAACAACATGTAGGGCTATTACTAGATGATGTTTCCCGGGGCCCGAAGCTGTCTAAATCCTTGTTTTCTGTTGCGTCTCTCGATTCCGCTCAACCCCTCTCAAGATGCTACAAAGATGTGTTGGCCTCACGACTAAGTCCTCACACTAGGACATCTGCCGTGACAAATCAACGACACGTAGCGATGCTTAAGTCCGTCCGAATCATGTTAGCAATTGCCGCATTTTATGATTGTGAAATTTGGCAAATGGATGTAAAGACTGCATTCCTGAATGGATTTCTCGAAGAAGAGTTGTATATGATGCAACCTGAAGGTTTTATCGATCGAAAGGGTGCTAACAAAGTGTGCAAGCTCCAGCGATCCATTTATGGACCAGTGCAAGCCTCTCGGAGTTGGAATAAACGTTTTGATAATGTGATCAAACCATATAGTTTCATACAGACTTTTGGAGAAGCCTGTATTTACAAGAAAGTGAGTGGGAGCACTACAACATTTCTGATAACTATATGTGAATGACATATTGTTGATCGGAAATAATGCAGAATTTTCTGGAAAGCATAAAGGAATGTTTGAAAGGAGTTTTTCAAAGAAAGACCTCGGTGAAGCTACTTACATATTGAGCATCAATATCTATAGAGATAGATCAAGACGCTTGATATATTTTCAATGAGTACATACCTTGACAAGATTTTGAAGTAGTTCAAAATGGAAAAGTCAAAGAAGGAGTTCTTGCTTGTGTTGCAAGGTGTGAAGTTGAGTAAAGACTCAAAACCCGACCACGGCAGAAAATAGAAAGAGAATGAAAAGTCATTCCCTATGCCTCAGTCATAGGTTCTATAAAGTATGCTATGCCGTGTACCAGTCCTATTGTATACCTTAGCCTGATTCTGGCAAGGGAGTACAATAGTGATCTAGGAGTAGATCACTGGACAATGGTCAAAATTATCCTTAGAGGACTAAGGAAATATTTCTCGGTTATGGAGGTGATAAAGAGTTCATCGTAAAGAGTTACGTGGATGCAAGCTTTGACACCGATCTGGATGACTCTAAGTCACAATCCAGATACATATTGAAAGTGGGAGCAATTAGCTAAAGTAGCTCCATGCAAAGCATTGTAGACATAGAAATTTTCAAAATACATACGGCTCTAAATGTGGCAGACCCATTTACTAAATTTCTCTCACAAGAAAAACATGATCACTCTTTGGGTGTTTATCACATAGCAATGTGAACTAGATTATTGACTCTAGTAAACCCTTTGGGTGTTGGTCACATGGAGATATGAACTAATCACACAAAGATGTGAACTATTGATGTTAAATCACATGACGATGTGAATAGATTATTGACTCTAGTGCAAGTGGGAGACTGAAGGAAATATGCCCTAGAGGCAATAATAAAGTTATTATTTATTTCCTTATATCATGACAAATGTTTATTATTCATGCTAGAATTGTATTAACCGGAAACATAATACATGTGTGAATACACAGACAAACAGAGTGTCACTAGTATGCCTCTACTTGACTAGCTCGTTGATCAAAGATGGTTATGTTTCCTAACCATAGACATGAGTTGTCATTTGATAAACGGGATCACATCATTAGGAGAATGATGTGATTGACTTGACCCATTCCGTTAGCTTAGCACTTGATGGTTTTAGTTTACTGCTATTGCTTTGTTCATGACTTATACATTTTCCTATGACTATGAGATTATGCAACTCCCGATTACCGGAGGAACACTTTGTGTGCTACCAAATGTCACAACGTAACTGGGTGATTATAAAGGTGTTGTACAGGTGTCTCCAATGGTACTTGTTGAGTTGGCATAGATCGAGATTAGGATTTGTCACTCCGATTGTCGGAGAGGTATCTCTGGGCCCTCTCGGTAATGCACATCATTATAAGCCTTGCAAGCAATGCAACTAATGAGTTAGTTGCGGGATGATGCATTACAGAAACGAGTAAAGAGACTTGCCGATAATGAGATTTGATGAGGACATGACTACCTTGGATATGACCAAAAATATTGCATATATGCATATTTGTCAGGTGATTTCTAGTGCAAACTATTCAATAATCTATTTATGTTATCCAGAACAAAAATACTTCACACACTTTTGTGTTTTGTCTAATTGCAGGTGTATGGGACATTTGTACAATCCACATATGAAGATAAGGAAGAAAGAGATGTTTATTTGCTGTCCAAAAAGTTCTCTCACGTCACTTTTGGCCCAAGAGAAGATAGAGTCCAAGTCTCTCACGTTCTGGATTCAGATTCGGACTGCACAGACATACCTGACTCAAAACGCACACAAGTTTTTCATACGGACTCTGAATTGGGTGATTCTTTTTTTGTGGGAAACTAGATTTCGTGCACTTTCCAACCCAATTGGAATCACCTTCAAATTCGTCCGGGGCGTTGAGTTGTGGACGAAACAATCTGATGCTGCAGCAGAATCCGAGCAAACAACAAGTCCAAAGGTGTAGCATCACCTCCACTTGGGCCCATTGGCCTTGTACGACCTAGGGTTCGTTTTAGGCTGCCTTGGGACGTCCTCCCACCTCCTAGGCCGTCACCCCTTGCTTCTATATAAGTAGATCCATCTAGTAGCTTTTCCTTGGGATTTGTTTAGTTAAAAGTTAGCCATTGCAACTTCGTGTACTTCGTTTGTGTCCAACGACCAGACCAAGACCGCTTACGGATCCCCACCATTATCAATACCTCATATATATTTGCGATATTCAGATTGCTTTATCATATTCTTGCTCGTTCTTCGATTGCTTGCAGGAATAGACCTTCGTGGTCAGACTGACCATGCTTCCGGCATCGTCAGTAACCTCAGGAGATTGGTTTAGCGATTGCTAAGGCGCAACATCGTGCACGTTTGTAGTCGGATCGTCAAAGTCGTCTCCACCAAATCGATAGTTATCATCTCATCGAAAGATCGGGACCCTCGCCTCTATCAAGTGGTATCAGTTTTCAGGTTGCTCGGTGAGAATTGCCAGTTTTTCCTAGATTAGATTTATTTTCTTACCTATTGTCCAAGAAAAAGCCACAAAACAAAAGTTAGATCTATTCATCCTTTGTCCTAGCCAGACTGAGCCTTTGCAATTTTCTTTTCATTGTTTGCATTATTGAATTATCGGTTGCATCGCCGTGTCGAGTTGCTGGTCTTAGTGTCTAGTTCCTTTAGAGTTTCGAGTTCTGTTCACATTAGTCACGCAGCCGCTGCATCATTATCCCATCCGCTGTCCACCATCCCATCCACCAATTTCCACCACGTGCTACGCACTGTTTATTGTCATAATCATAGTTGAGGTCACTCACATCTTCGCCAGATCGAATCTGCATCTTATCTAGTTTGTCTTGGAAAGAGGGAGAAAAAGAAGATAAAGAAAAAAAGAGAGAAAAAAGGAAAGAAAAAAAAAAGAAAAAGAGGGAGAAGAAAAAAGTCTCTCACGTTCTGGATTCAGATTCGGACTGCACAGACATACCTGACTCAAAACGCACACAAGTTTTTCATACGGACTCCGAATTGGGTGATTCTTTTTGCATTGTAAAGCTTGAGTTAGTAGCATTCTTTGAAAGAATTTATCAGAAAATTGTCTCAAACTTTTCAAGAGGAAAGTTGAAGAGAGAGTTGTTGTATATCCTGCTTGGCAGTTGTTTTTCATCATTATCTTCACTGCCGTTGTGATCTTCACTTATATCTTGCTGTCAAGAGCTACTTAGTATCCTTCATTGATGCTAGTTGTGCTACGCCGTGACCTTATTAGTGTTCTAGGCTCGCGTCTCTAGTCCGGTCTAGCCTAGGACCAGCACAGTACCGTCATTGAGCGTTTATTCAACATTGCATCTTCGACTTGATTATTGCTAATCTTTTGCTACCATATATAGCCAACCCAACTCCACATATTTCTACACTGTGTATACGTACGCTCCCCTGACAATCGCTTTACTCAATATTCGGAGTTACTTGACACCGCTGGTTGCCGATCACCGCCTGCTGCATGGTAAGAACTTGTAAGACATAGATATTTGCTTTACTGTGAGCGTTTTACCACCACATCCTAGTAGTTATAGGAACATTATTTTTGGGTTCTGTTTCTTGTTCTACTAATCATGACAGGATCCAGAGTCAATTCATGGGCTTTGTCGATCGCGGGAGACGTGCCACCACCTTTGCAAATACCACAACCGTCACGAGAGGTGCACAAACATCCAAATGCACATGATCAGGTTAATGTATCTATACCACCATTTAATGGCCGTTTTAAACCTGCTTTATATATTGAATGTGAGTTCGACATAAAAAATATATTTGTTTCCCATAATTTCGATGAACATAAAAAGGTTAAGGTTGCGGTTGGTTCTTTCACTGGTTATGCTTTGGTTTGGTGGAGTGAATATTGTCGGTTACACCCTGATTATATACCTACTACTTGGGATGATTTGAAACTTGCCATGCGACATACTTTCGTCCCTGCTTATTATACTCGTGACATGATTAAGAAGTTGCAACACTTAAAACAAGGTAGTGAAACTGTAACAAAATATTATGATGATTTACAAACTACCTTGTTGCATTCCTCTTTAGAAGAAAGTGAAGATGATTTTATGGATAGATTTTGGGGAGGATTAAACCGTGATATTCAAGAGATACTAATTCATGAAGAGTGTTATCCTATGGACCATTTGTTTCATCTTGCTTGCAAAGCTGAACAGGAAATAAAACGACGTGTTGGCCACGAGGAGAACAAGCGCACGGTGCACATTCCAAGAGTTGATATGATTGTTCCTTCAACTACTAGGCATACTATGACAACCACATCCGTTGTTGTCAGGACTACATCACCTCCACCATGTGACACATCGCCCCCGAGAGTGGCTACATCATCTGAGTTGATCATAAGAGGTAATGACAAAGGTACTGATCTTCCATCTCTACATGAGAATGATGAATGCCTTGTCAATTTGAATGCACCATCTGATGAGCTACCCACTACTTTGATCACACCACCTATTTTAGAGGACTACGTTGATAATTTGACTTTGCCATGTGATCAAACAACTGAAATACCAACAATTTTGAGTGCACCCATTGAATTAACTATTGATGCAAAAGAACCAATGTTTAATCATTTTGATATGACCTCTAATCTTGGTGATGATTCTGTGTTAAATGACTTATTGCATGTTTGCTTATTTAAGCATGTTGTAGCATGTAAATTTGATGCAAGTAAGGTTTATTCACCAATGTTGGGATGGTTTAATGATGAACATTGTCAATCTTTTGAAATGAATAAGAGCTTCACTTATATGTGCAAACTGAGTTGCAATATTTTCATGCCTTCTACTTCTTGTGCTAATTTTTTGGCTTTAGATTTTATCAACTATGCAAGTTATTCATCTATTCATGTGTCATATATGCAAAAATCAAGGGAAGTAAAAATGGATGACATATACATATACAACATGTACACCTTGTCTCTTTTGTTAGCCACATTTCAGATTAAGCAACGCCGAGGACGGCTTTATTTTCAAGAAGGGGAGGATGATGAGGACATGACTACCTTGGATATGACCAAAAATATTGCATATATGCATATTTGTCAGGTGATTTCTAGTGCAAACTATTCAATAATCTATTTATGTTATCCAGAACAAAAATACTTCACACACTTTTGTGTTTTGTCTAATTGCAGGTGTATGGGACATTTGTACAATCCACATATGAAGATAAGGAAGAAAGAGATGTTTATTTGCTGTCCAAAAAGTTCTCTCACGTCACTTTTGGCCCAAGAGAAGATAGAGTCCAAGTCTCTCACGTTCTGGATTCAGATTCGGACTGCACAGACATACCTGACTCAAAACGCACACAAGTTTTTCATACGGACTCCGAATTGGGTGATTCTTTTTTTGTGGGAAACTAGATTTCGTGCACTTTCCAACCCAATTGGAATCACCTTCAAATTCGTCCGGAGCGTTGAGTTGTGGACGAAACAATCTGATGCTGCAGCAGAATCCGAGTCAAACAACAAGTCCAAAGGTGTAGCATCACCTCCACTTGGGCCCATTGGCCTTGTATGACCTAGGGTTCGTTTTAGGCTGCCTTGGGACGTCCTCCCACCTCCTAGGCTGTCACCCCTTGCTCCTATATAAGTAGATCCATCTAGTAGCTTTTCCTTGGGATTTGTTTAGTTAAAAGTTAGCCATTGCAACTTCGTGTACTTCGTTTGTGTCCAACGACCAGACCAAGACCGCTTACGGATCCCCACCATTATCAATACCTCATATATATTTGTGATATTCAGATTGCTTTATCATATTCTTGCTCGTTCTTCGATTGCTTGCAGGAATAGACCTTCGTAGTCGGGCTGACCATGCTTCCGGCATCGTCAGTAACCTCAGGAGATTGGTTTAGCGATTGCTAAGGCGCAACATCGTGCACGTTTGTAGTCGGATCGTCAAAGTCGTCTCCACCAAATCGATAGTTATCATCTCATCGAAAGATCGGACCCTCGCCTCTATCAAGATTGAACTAGGTATTGAGATACCGACGATCGAATCTCGGGCAAGTAACATACCGATGACAAAGGGAACAACGTATGTTGTTATGCGGTTTGACCGATAAAGATCTTCATAGAATATGTAGGAACCAATATGAGCATCCAAGTAGCTATTGGTTATTGACCGAAGACGAGTCTCGGTCATGTCTACATAGTTCTCGAACCCGTAGGGTCCGCACGCTTAAAGTTCGGTGACGATCGGTATTATGAGTTTATGTGTTTTGATGTACCAAAGGTAGTTCGGAGTCCCGGATGTGATCACGGACATGACGAGGAGTCTCGAAATGGCCGAGACATAAAGATTGATATATTAGGCGGCTATATTCGGACACTGGAAGTGTTCCGGATGATTTCGAAGAAAACCGGAGCGTCGGAGGGGTTACCGGAACCCCCGGGGAAGTATTGGGCCTTAGTGGACCTGAGGGGAGAGAGAGGGCTGCAACCCAGGAGGTGGTGCGCCCCCTCCCATGTGGAGTCTGAAATGGACTAGGGGAGGGGGGGCGCAACCCCTCTTTCCCTCTCCCTCTCCCTCTCTTTCCTTCCCCCTTCCCTCTTCCTAGTTGGACTAGGAAAGGATGAATCCTCTTCCTAGTAGGAAGAGGATTCCTCCTCTCCTTGGGGCGCACCAAGGCTTGCCGGCCTCCCCCTTGCTCCTTTATTTACGGGGGCGGGGGGGCACCCAAAGACACACAAGGTGATTGTTCCAAGCCATGTGCGGTGCCCCCTCCACCATAATCCACCTCGATCATATCGTAGCGGTGCTTAGGCGAAGCCCTCCGTCGGTAGCAACATCATCACCATCATCGCGCCGTCGTGCTGACGGAACTCTCCAGTGAAGCTCTACTGGATCGGAGTTCGTGGGACGTCATCGAGCTGAACGTGTGCTGGACTCGAAGGTGCCATGCGTTTGGTACTTGCATCGGTCGGATCGTGAAGACGTTCAACTACATCAACCGCGTTCTCATAACGCTTCCGCTTACGGTCTACGAGGGTACGTGAACGATACTCTCCCCTCTCGTTGCTATGCATCACCATGATCTTGCGTGTGCGTAGGAAAATTTTGAAATTACTACGTTCCCCAACAAGAATATCCATCATTATGTGCATTCCATGGGTAGCACCATCTATCCAGTGAGTTATTCAGTTGAGTAGCTTGCATGAGAGTAGTTACATCTTGGAACTGTTGATGGGCTTGAATGGAGATGGGTGTGAAGAAATGGTCAGATAGATCATCCAAGTCTCTAAGTTTCTGGACTGAAATTCGCTCCTGCCTGCTGAAAGGGAATAACCCTGGGAACTTGTCTTTGAGTATGCCCTGATGCCAATTATCAATCTAGAATCTAACAGTGGTGCCAGAACCCAACTTAGTAATTGCTACCTGCCTGAATTCAGGGATCAATTTGAGAATACTTTTCCTCCAAAAAGATCCTTGTGGTGTTGTGCTAAGCATTCTGTCTGGGTAATAAGAATCCCAGATTAGTTTGACCCAAGGAATGACATGTTGATTAAGAAACATGTGAATATGCTTCATAAGGAAATATGCCCTAGAGGCAATAATAAAGTTGTTATTTATATTTCCTTATATCATGATAAATGTTTATTATTCATGCTAGAATTATATTGACCGGAAACTTGATACATGTGTGGATACATAGACAAAACACAGTGTCCCTAGTAAGCCTCTACTAGACTAGCTCGTTAATCAAAGATGGTAAAGTTTCCTAGCCATAGACATGTGTTGTCATTTGATGAAGGGGGTCACATCATTAGGAGAATGATGTCATGGACAAGACCCATCCGTTAGCTTAGCATAATGATTGTTGAGTTTTATTGCTATTGCTTTCTTCATGACTTATACATACTCCTTTGACTATAAGATTATGCAACTCCCGGATACTGGAGGAATACCTTGTGTGCTATCAAATGTCACAATGTAACTGGATGATTATAAAGATGCTCCATAGGTATCTCCGAAGGTGTTTGTTGGGTTGGCATAGATCGAGATTAGGATTTGTCACTCCGAGTATCGGAGAGGTATCTCTGGGCCCTCTCGGTAATGCACATCATAATAAGGCTTGCAAGCAATGTGACTAATGAGTTAGTTACGGGATGATGCATAACGGAACGAGTAAAGAGACTTGCTGGTAATGAGATTGAGCTAGGTATGGAGATACCGACGCTCGAATCTCGGGCAAGTAACATACCAATGACAAAGGGAATTACATACGTTGTCATTACGGTTTGACCGATAAAGGTCTTCATAGAATATGTAGGAACCAATATGAGCATCCAGGTTCCGCTGTTGGTTATTGACCGGAGAGGTGTCTCGGTCATGTCTACATAGTTCGCAAACCCGTAGGGTCCGCACGCTTAAGGTTCGATGACGATTTGTATTATATGAGTTATGTGATTTGGTGACCGAATGTTGTTCAGAGTTCCGGATGAGATCACGGACATGACGAGGAGTCTCGAAATGATCGAGAGTTAAAGATTCATATATAGGACAATGATATTCGGACACTGGAAGTGTTTCGGGGGTACCGGGTACATATCGGGTCACCGGAAGGGGTTCCGGGCACCCCCCGTAAAGATTTGGGCCTATTGGGCCAAGAGGGGAAATGCAGCAGCCAGCATGGGCTGCTGCGCCCCCATGTAGGCCTAATAGGAAGAGGAAGGAAAGGGGGAAGAGAGAAAGGAAGGGGAGGGGTTCGGCCTCCCCCTTCCTTCTCTCCCCCTCCTCTTTCCTTCTCTCTCCGGAAAACATGGAAGGGGGGCGAATTGGGGTGGAAGCCCAAGTAGGTGAAGGAAATATGCCCTAGAGGCAATAATAAAGTTGTTATTTCTAGTTCCTTATATCGTGATATATGTTTATTATTCATGCTAGAATTGTATTAACCGGAAACTTAATACATGTGTGAATACATAGACAAAACACAGTGTCTCTAGTATGCCTCTACTTGACTAGCTCGTTAATCAAAGATGTTTAAGTTTCCTGACCATAGACATGTGCTGTCATTTCATGAACGGGATCACATCATTAGAAAATGATGTGATGGACAAGACCCATCTGTTAGCTTAGCATAATGATCGTTTAGTTTTGTTGTTATTACTTTCTTCATGACTTATACATATTCCTCTGACTATGAGATTATGCAACTCCCGAATACGGAAGGAAGACCTTATGTGCTATCAAACATCACAACGTAACTGGGTGGTTATAAAAATGCTCTACAGGTGTCTCCGAAGGTGTTTGTTGAGTTGGCATAGATCGAGATTAGGATTTGTCACTCCGAGTATCGGAGAGGTATCTCTAGGCCCTCTCGGTAATGCACATCACTATAAGCCTGGCAAGCAACGTAACTAATGAGTTAGTGGCGGGATGATGCATTATGGAACGCGTAAAGAGACTTGCCGGTAACGAGATTGAACTAGGTGTAATGATACCGACGATCGAATCTCGGGCAATGAACATACCAATGACAAAGGGAATAACGTATGTTGTTATGCGGTTTGACCGATTAAGATCTTCGTAGAATATGTAGGAGCCAATATGAGAATCCAGGTTCCGCTATTGGTTAGTGACTGGAGATGTGTCTCGGTCATGTCTACATAGTTCTCGAACCCGTATGGTCCGCACGCTTAACGTTCGATGATGATTTGTATTATGAATTATGTGTTTTGGTGACCGAAGTTTGTTCGGAGTCCCAGATGAGATCATGGACATGACAAGGAGTCTTGAAATGGTCAAGAGATAAAGATTGATATATTGGAAGGTTATAAACGGACACCGGAATGGTTCCGATAAGGTTCGGAGATTTTTCGGAGTACCTGGAGGTTACCGGACCCTCCCCCCCGGGAAAGTTAATGGGCCATAGTGGAGGAGAGGAGGCAGGCCACGGGAGGTGGCACACACACCCCTTGCCCAATCCGAATTGGACAAGAGGAGGGGGCGCGACCCCCTCTTTCCTTCTCCTTCTCCCTCCTTTCCCCTTTCAACTTTCTGTTGGAAGGAAGGGAGGGACGAATACTACTTGGACTAGGACCCCAAGTAGGACTCCCCCCTTGGCGCGCCCCCCTTGGGCCGGCCACCTCCTCATCCCCCTTTATATACGGGGGCGAGGGGCACCCCAAAGGGACACCAAGATTTCTCTTAGCTGTGTGCGGTGCCCCCTCCAGAGTTTACTCCTCCAGTCATAGCGTCGTAGTGCTTAGGCGAAGCCCTGCGCGGATCACATCACCATCACCGTCACCACGCCGTCGTGCTGTCGGAACTCTCCCTCGACCCTCTACTGGATCAAGAGCTCGAGGGACGTCATCAAGCTGGACGTGTGCTGAACACGGAAGTGTTGTACGTTCGTTACTTGGATCGGTTGGATCGTGAAGACGTTCGACTACATCAACTGCGTTAACCTAACGCTTCTGTTTTTGGTCTACAAGGGTACGTGGACACACTCTCCCCTTCCCGTTGCTATGCATATCCTAGATAGATCTTGCATGATCGTAGGAAATTTTTTGAAATTGCATGCTACATTCCCTAACAGTGGTATCAGAGCCAGGTCTATGTGTAGATGATATGCACGAGTAAACCACAAAGAGTTGTGGGCAATAATAGTCATACTAACCACCAACCTCTTACTTTGATTTGACGGTATTTTTGGATGAAGCATCCCGGGCCGACATTACATGACCGCGTTCATGAGACTGGTTCTACCGATGTGCTTTGCACACAGGTGGCTGGCGGGAGTCTGTTTCACCAACTTAGTTCAATCGACTTTGACTATGACCGGTCCTTGTTGAAGGTTAAAACAACACACTTGATGAAAAATCGTTGTGGTTTTTTATGTGGAGGTAAGAACGGTTCTTGCTAGAAGCCCGTAGCATCCACATAAAACTTGCAACAACAACATAGAGGACGTCTAACTTGTTTTTGCAGGGCATGTTGTGATGTGATATGGTCAAGACGTGATGAGATATAAATTGTTGTATGAGATGATCATGTTTTCTAACAGTTATCGGCAACTGGCAGGAGCCATATGGTTGTCACTTTATTGTATGAAATGCAATTGCCATGTAATTCTTTATTTTATCACTAAGCGGTTGCGATAGTCATAGAAGCAATAGTTGGCGAGACGACAACGATGCTACGATGGAGGTCAAGGTATCAAGCCGGTGAAGATGGAGATCATGACGGTGCTTTGGAGATGCAGATCAAAGGCACAAGATGATGATGGCCATATCATGTCACATATTTTGATTGCATGTGATGTTTATCTTTTATGCATCTTGTTTTGCTTAATATGGTGGTACCATTATAAGATAATCCCTCACTAAATTTCAAGGTACAAGTGTTCTCCCTGAGTATGCATCGTTGCTACAGTTCGTCGTGCCGAGACACCACGTGATGGTCGGAGTGTGATAAGCTCTATGTTCACATACAATGGGTGCAAGCCAGTTTTGCACCTGCAGAATACTCGGGTTAAACTTGATGAGCCTAGCATATGCAGATATGGCCTCGGAACACTGAGACCGAAAGGTCGAACGTGAATCATAGAGTAGATATGATCAACATAGTGATGTTCACCATTGAAAACTACTCCATCTCGCGTGATGATCGGACATGGTTTAGTTGATATGGATCATGTGATCATTTAGATGACTAAAGGGATGTCTATCTAAGTGGGAGTTCTTAAGTAATATTATTAATTGAACTTTAATTTATCATGAACTTAGTACCTGATAGTTTTTGCATATCTATGTTGTTGTAGATCAATGGCCCGTGCTACCATTCCCTTGAATTTTAATGCGTTCCTAGAGAAAGCTAAGTTGAAAGATGATGGTAGCAACTACACGGTCTGGGTCCGTAACTTGAGGATTATCGTCATTGTTGCACAGAAGAATTACGTCCTGGAAGCACCACTAGGTGCAAGACCCACTGCAGGAGCAACTCCAGACGTTATGAAAGTCTGGCAGAGCAAAGCTGATGACTACTCGATAGTTCAGTGTGCCATGTTTTACGACTTAGAATCCGGACTTCAAAGACGTTTTGAACGTCATGGAGCATATGAGATGTTCTAGGAGTTGAAGTTAATATTTCAAGAAAATGCCCGAAGTTGAGAGATATAAAGTCTCCAACAAGTTCTATAAATGTAAGATGGAGGAGAATAGTTCTGTCATTGAACACATACTCAGAATGTCTGGGTACCATAACCACTTGACTCAGCTGGGAGTTAATCTTCCTGATGATAGTGTCATTGACAGAGTTCTTCTATCACTACCACCCAGCTATAAAGGCTTCATGGTGAACTATAATATGCAAGGGATGTAAAAGACAATTCCCGAGCTCTTCGCGATGCTAAAGGCTGCGGAGGTAGAAATCAAGAAGGAGCATCAAGTGTTCATGGTTAACAAGACCACTAGTTTCAAGAAAAAGGGCAAAGGGAATAAGGGGAACTTCAAGAAGAATAGCAAGCAAGTTTCTGCTCCCGGGAAGAAGCCCAAGTCTGGACCTAATCCTGAAACTGAGTGCTTCTACTGCAAAGGGGCTGGTCACTAGAAGTGGAACTGCCCCAACTACTTGGTGGATAAGAAGGATGGAAAAGTGAAAGTATATTTGATATACATGTTATTGATGTGTACCTTACTAATGCTCGTACTAGTTCCTGGGTATTTGATACTGGTTCTGTTGCTCATATTTGCAACTCGAAACAGGGGCTACGGGTTAAACGAAGATTGGCTAAGGACGAGGTGACGATGCGCGTGGGAAATGGTTCCAAAGCCGATGTGATCGCCGTCGGCATGCTACCTCTACATCTACCATCGGGATTAGTTTTAGACCTAAATAATTGTTATTTGGTGCCAGCGTTGAGCATGAACATTATATCTGGAAATTGTTTGATGCGAGACAGTTATTCATTTAAATCAGAGAATAATGGTTGTTCTATTTATATGAGTAATATATATTTTATGGTCATGCACCCTTGATGAGAGGTTTATTTTTGTTAAATCCCGATTGTAGTGATACACATATTCATAATATTGAAGCCAAAAAATGCAAAGTTAATAATGATAGTGCAACTTATTTGTAGCACTGCCGTTTAGGTCATATTGGTGTAAAGCACATGAAGAAACTCCATGCTGATGAGCTTTTGGAATCACTTGATGCTTGCGAACCATGCCTCATGGGTAAGATGACTAAGACTCCATTCTCCGGAACAATGGAGCGAGCAACTGACTTGTTGGAAATAATACATACTGATGTATGCGGTCCAATGAGTGTTGAGGCTTGCGGCGGGTATCGTTATTTTCTAACCCTCACAGATGATTTGAGCAGATATGGGTATATCTACTTGATGAAACATAAGTCTGAAGCATTTGAAAAGTTTAAAGAATTTCAGAGTGAAGTGGAAAATCATTGTAACAATAAAATAAAATTTCTACGATATGATCGTGGAGGAGAATATTTGATTTACGAGTTTGGTCTTCATTTGAAACAATGTGAATAGTTACGCAACTCACGCCACCTGGAACACCACAACATAATGGTGTGTTCGAACGTTGTAATCGTACTTTATTAATATGGTGGATCTATAATGTCTCTTACCGATTTACCACTATTGTTTTGGGGTTATGCTTTAGAGACAACTGCATTCACATTAAATAGGGTACCATCTAAATCCGTTGAGACGACACCATATGAACTGTGATTTCGCAAGAAACCTAAGCTGTCATTTCTTAAAGTTTGGGGCTGCGATGCTTATGTGAAAAAGCTTCAACCTGATAAGCTTGAACTCAAATCGGAGAAATGTGTCTTCATAGGATACCCAAATGAGATTGTTGGGTACACCTTCTATCATAGATCCGAAGGCAAGATATTCGTTGATAAGAATGAACTCAAATAGGATGCAAAGTAATATTTTTATCCTTATGAACAAGAGTATACTGATTGTTTCTACCATGGTGTACAGAATTTTTATCAAATTTCCATGGTCTACCAAGTAATAAGGAACATGCTTGCATAGGTACCACATCACAATCAACATAATCAGCATATGTAGAGATACTAAAATGCACACGAACAGTACGTGTTACCTTAACCTTGCCGCTGTTGTTGAACCATTGGATGTAGTAAGGATGTGGATGTGGTCTAGTGGTGAGAGATAGCTTCTCCACCATCTCCATGCTAGCCAAGTTGTTGCAGCTCCCTCCATCTATGATGACGCAAACAGAACGTTCCTTCACAACACCCTTTGTATGGAACAAATTATGCCTCTAATTTTGCTCAGCTTGTGTAACCTACACACTCAAAACACGTTGAGCAACTAAACATTCATACCTGTCAGCATCTTCAGCAGCCATGTATTGCGTCTCCGAGTATCGAAGATGTATCTCTAGGCGCTCTCGGTAATGCACATCACTATAAGCCTTGCAAGCAACGTAACTAATGAGTTAGTGGTCGGATGATGCATTATGGAACTTGTAAAGAGAATTGCCACTAATGAGATTGAACTAGGTATAATGATACCGATGATCGAATCTCGGGCAAGGAACATACCGATGACAAAGGGAATAACATATGTTGTTATGCGGTTTGACCGATAAAGATCTTCGTAGAATATGTAGGATCCAATATGAGCATCCAGGTTCCGCTATTGGTTAGTGACCGGAGATGTGTCTCGGTCATGTCTACATAGTTCTCGAACCCGTATGGTCCGCACGCTTAACGTTCAATGATGATTTGTATTATGAATTATGTGTTTTGGTGACCGAAGTTTGTTCGGAGTCCCAGATGAGATCACAGACATGACGAGGAGTCTTTAAATGGTCAAGAGATAAAGATTGATATATTGTAAGGTTATAAACGGACACCGGAATGGTTCCGATAAGGTTCAGAGATTTTTAGGAGTACCGGGAGGTTACCGGACCCCCCCCCCACGGAAAGTTAATGGGCCATAGTGGAGGAGAGGGGGCAGGCCACGGGAGGTGGCACGCACCCCCCTTGCCCAATCCAAATTGGACAAGGGGAGGGGGCGCGGCCCCCTCTTTCCTTCTCCTTCTCCCTCCTTTCCCCTTTCAACTTTCCGATGGAAGGAAGGGAGGGGCGAATCCTACTTGGACTAGGACCCCAAGTAGGGCTCCCCCCTTGGTGCCCCCTTGGGCCGGCCACCTCCTCCTCCCCCTCTATATACGGGGGCGAGGGCCACCCCAAAGGCACACCAAGATTTCTCTTAGCTATGTGCAGTGCCCCCTCCAGAGTATACTCCTCTAGTCATAGCGTCGCGGTGCTTAGGCGAAGCCCTGGGCGGATCACATCACCATCACCGTCACCACATCGTCGTGCTGTCGGAACTCTCCCTCGACCCTCTACTGGATCAAGAGCTTGAGGGACGTCATCGAGCTGAACGTGTGCTAAACACGGAGGTGCCGTACGTTCGATACTTGGATCGGTTGGATCGTGAAGACATTCGACTTCATCAACTGCGTTAACCGAATGCTTCCATTTTTGGTCTACGAGGGTACGTGGACACACTCTCCCCTTCCCGTTGCTATGCATATACTAGATAGATCTTGCGTGATCGTAGGAATTTTTTTGAAATTGCATGCTGCATTTCCTAACAGTGGTATCAGAGCCAGGTCTATGTGTAGATGATAAGCACGATTAAAACACAAAGAGTTGTGGGCAATAATAGTCATACTACTTACCACCAACGTCTTACTTTGATTCGGCGGTATTTTTGGATGAAGCGGCCCGGACCGACATTACATGATCGCGTTCATGAGACTGGTTCTACCGATGTGCTTTGCACACAAGTGGCTGGCGGGAGTCTGTTTCTCCAACTTTAGTTCAATCGAGTTTGACTACGACCGGTCCTTGTTGAAGGTTAAAACAACACACTTGATGAAAAATCGTTGCGGTTTTTGATGCGTAGGTAAGAACGGTTCTTGCTAGAAGCCCGTAGCAGCCACATAAAACTTGCAACACCAACGTAGAGGACGTCTAACTTGTTTTTGCAGGGCATGTTTGTGATGTGATATGGTCAAGACGTGATGAGATATAAATTGTTGTATGAGATGATCATGTTTTCTAACAGCTATCGGCAACTGGCAGGAGCCATATGGTTGTCACTTTATTGTATGAAATGCAATCGCCATGTAATTCTTTATTTTATCACTAAGTGGTAGCGATAGTCGTAGAAGCAATAGTTGGCGAGACGACAATGATGCTACGATGGAGATCAAGGTATCAAGCTGGTGAAGATGGAGATCATGACGGTGCTTTGGAGATGCAGATCAAAGGCACAAGATGATGATGGCCATATCATGTCACATATTTTGATTGCATGTGATGTTTATCTTTTATGCATCTTATTTTGCTTAGTATGGCGGTACCATTATAAGATGATCCCTCACTAAATTTCAAGGTACAAGTGTTCTACCTAAGTATGCACCATTGCTATAGTTCATCGTGTCGAGACACCATGTGATGATCGGGTGTGATAAGCTCTATGTTCACATACAATGGGTGCAAGCCAGTTTTGCACCTGTAGAATACTCAGGTTAAACTTGACGAGCCTTGATAGAGGCGAGGGTCCCGATCTTTCGATGAGATGATAACTATCGATTTGGTGGAGACGACTTTGACGATCCGACTACAAACGTGCACGACGTTGCGCCTTAGCAATCGCTAAACCAATCTCCTGAGGATACTGACGATGCCGGAAGCACGGTCAGCCTGACCACGAAGGTCTATTCCTGCAAGCAATCGAAGAACGAGCAAGAATATGATAAAGCAATCTGAATATTGCAAATATATATGAGGTATTGATAATGGTGGGGATCCGTAAGCGGTCTTGGTCTGGTCGTTGGACACAAACGAAGTACACGAAGTTGCAATGGCTAACTTTTAACTAAACAAATCCCAAGAAAAAGCTACTAGATGGATCTACTTATATAGGAGCAAGGGGTGGCGGCCAAGGAGGTGGGAGGATGTCCCAAGGCAGCCTAAAACTAAATCTAGGTCGTACAAGGCCAATGGGCCCAAGTGGAGGTGATGTAACACCTTTGGACTTGTAGTTTGACTCGGATTCTGCTGCAGCATCAGATTGTTTCGTCCACAACTCAACGCTCCGGACGAATTTGAAGGTGATTCCAATTGGGTTGGAAAGTGCACGAAATCTACTTTCCAACAAAAAAAGAATCACCCAATTCGGAGTCCGTATGAAAAACTTGTGTGCGTTTTGAGTCAGGTGTGTCTGTGCAGTCCGAATCTGAATCCAGAACGTGAGAGACTTGGACTCTATCTTCTCTTGGGCCAAAAGTGACGTGAGAGAACTTTTTGGACAGCAAATAAACATCTCTTTCTTCCTTATCTTCATATGTGGATTGTACAAATGTCCCATACACCTGCAATTAGACAAAACACAAAAGTGTGTGAAGTATTTTTGTTTTGGATAACATAAATAGATTATTGAATAGTTTGCACTAGAAATCACCTGACAAATATGCATATATGCAATATTTTTGGTCATACCCAAGGTAGTCATGTCCTCATCATCCTCCCCTTCTTGAAAATAAAGCCGTCCTCGGCATTGCTTAATCTGAAATGTGGCTAACAAAAGAGACAAGGTGTACATGTTGTATATGTATATGTCATCCATTTTTACTTCCCTTGATTTTTGCATATATGACACATGAATAGATGAGTAACTTGCATAGTTCATAAAATCTAAAGCCAAAAAATTAGCACAAGAAGTAGAAGGCATGAAAATATTGCAACTCAGTTTGCACATATAAGTGAAGCTCTTATTCATTTCAAAAGATTGACAATGTTCACCATTAAACCATCCCAACATTGGTGAATAAACCTTACTTGCATCAAATTTACATGCTACAACATGCTTAAATAAGCAAACATGCAATAAGTCATTCAACACAGAATCATCACCAAGATTAGAGGTCATATCAAAATGATTAAACATTGGTTCTTTTGCATCAATAGTTAATTCAATGGGTGCACTCAAAATTGTTGGTATTTCAGTTGTTTGATCACATGGCAAAGTCAAATTATCAACGTAGTCCTCTAAAATAGGTGGTGTGATCAAAGTAGTGGGTAGCTCATCAGATGGTGCATTCAAATTGACAAGACATTCATCATTCTCATGTAGAGATGGAAGATCAGTACCTTTGTCATTACCTCTTATGATCAACTCAGATGATGTAGCCACTCTCGGGGGCGATGTGTCACATGGTGGAGGTGATGTAGTCCTGACAACAACGGATGTGGTTGTCATAGTATGCCTAGTAGTTGAAGGAACAATCATATCAACTCTTGGAATGTGCACCGTGCGCTTGTTCTCCTCGTGGCCAACACGTCGTTTTATTTCCTGTTGAGCTTTGCAAGAAAGATGAAACAAATGGTCCATAGGATAACACTCTTCATGAATTAGTATCTCTTGAATATCACGGTTTAATCCTCCCCAAAATCTATCCATAAAATCATCTTCACTTTCTTCTAAAGAGGAATGCAACAAGGTAGTTTGTAAATCATCATAATATTTTGTTACAGTTTCACTACCTTGTTTTAAGTGTTGCAACTTCTTAATCATGTCACGAGTATAATAAGCAGGGACGAAAGTATGTCGCATGGCAAGTTTCAAATCATCCCAAGTAGTAGGTATATAATCAGGGTGTAACCGACAATATTCACTCCACCAAACCAAAGCATAACTAGTGAAAGAACCAACCGCAACCTTAACCCTTTTTATGTTCATCAAAATTATGGGAAGCAAATATATTTTTTATGTCGAACTCCCATTCAATATATAAAGCAGGTTTAAAACGGCCATTAAATGGTGGTATAGATACATTAACCTGATCATGTGCATTTGGATGTTTGTGCACCTCTCGTGACGGTTGTGGTATTTGCAAAGGTGGTGGCACGTCTCCCGCGATCGACAAAGCCCATGAATTGACTCTGGATCCTGTCATGATTAGTAGAACAAGAAACAAAACCCAAAAATAATGTTCCTATAACTACTAGGATGTGGTGGTAAAACGCTCACAGTAAAGCAAATATCAATGTCTTACAAGTTCTTACCATGCAGCAGGCGGTGATCGGCAACCAGCGGTGTCAAGTAACTCTGAATATTGAGTAAAGCGATTGCCAGGGGAGCGTACGTATACACGGTGTAGAAATATGTGGAGCTGGGTTGGCTATATATGGTAGCAAAAGATTAGCAATAATCAATTCAAAGATGCAATGTTGAATAAACGCTCAACGACGGTACTGTGCTGGTCCTAGGCTAGACCGAACTAGAGACGCGAGCCTAGAACACTAATGAGGTCACGTAGTAGCACAACTAGCATCAATGAAGGACACTAAGTAGCTCTGGACAGCAAGATATAAGTGAAGATCACAACGGCAGTAAAGATAATGAGGTGAAACAACAGCCAAGCAGGATATATCAACAACTTTGTCTCCAACTTTCCTCTGAAAAAGTTTGTGCCGATTTTTTTGTTTTTTTTTCTTCTCTCTTTTTTTTCCTCACACTTTTTTTTTCTTTCTCTCCTTTTTTTTTCTCTGACTTTTTTTTCTCCTTTTTTTTCTCTCGTTTTTTTCTCTCTTTTTTTCTCCCTCTTTCCAAAACAAACTAGATAAGATGCAGATTGGATCAAGTGAAGATGTGAACGATCTCAACTATTATTATGACAATGAATGATGGGTAGCACGGGGTGGAAATTGATGGATGGGTGATGGACAGCGGAAGAGATAATGATGCAGCGGCTGTGTGACTAATGTGAACAGAACTCGAAACTCTAAAGGAACTAGACACTAAGACCAGCAACTCGACACGACGATGCAACCGATAATTCAACTATGCAAGCAATGAAAAGAAAATTGCAAAGGCTCAGACTGGCTTGGACCAAGGATGAATAGATCTAACTCTTTTTTGTGGCTTTTTCTTGGACAATAGGTAAGAAAATAAATCTAATCTAGGAAAACTGGAAATTCTCACCGAGCAACCTGAAAACTGATACCACTTGATAGAGGCGAGGGTCCCGATCTTTCGATGAGATGATAACTATCGATTTGGTGGAGACGACTTTGACGATCCGACTACAAACGTGCACGACGTTGCGCCTTAGCAATCGCTAAACCAATCTCCTGAGGTTACTGACGATGCCGGAAACACGGTCAGCCTGACCACGAAGGTCTATTCCTGCAAGCAATCGAAGAACGAGCAAGAATATGATAAAGCAATCTGAATATTGCAAATATATATGAGGTATTGATAATGGTGGGGATCCGTAAGCGGTCTTGGTCTGGTCGTTGGACACAAACGAAGTACACGAAGTTGCAATGGCTAACTTTTAACTGAACAAATCCCAAGAAAAAGCTACTAGATGGATCTACTTATATAGGAGCAAGGGGTGGCGGCCAAGGAGGTGGGAGGACGTCCCAAGGCAGCCTAAAACTAAATCTAGGTCGTACAAGGCCAATGGGCCCAAGTGGAGGTGATGTAACACCTTTGGACTTGTAGTTTGACTCGGATTCTGCTGCAGCATCAGATTGTTTCGTCCACAACTCAACGCTCCGGACGAATTTGAAGGTGATTCCAATTGGGTTGGAAAGTGCACGAAATCTACTTTCCAACAAAAAAAGAATCACCCAATTCGGATTCCGTATGAAAAACTTGTGTGCGTTTTGAGTCAGGTGTGTCTGTGCAGTCCGAATCTGAATCCAGAACGTGATAGACTTGGACTCTATCTTCTCTTGGGCCAAAAGTGACGTGAGAGAACTTTTTGGACAGCAAATAAACATCTCTTTCTTCCTTATCTACATATGTGGATTGTACAAATGTCCCATACACCTGCAATTAGACAAAACACAAAAGTGTGTGAAGTATTTTTGTTTTGGATAACATAAATAGATTATTGAATAGTTTGCACTAGAAATCACCTGACAAATATGCATATATGCAATATTTTTGGTCATATCCAAGGTAGTCATGTCCTCATCATGCATATGCAGATATGCCCTCGGAACACTGAGACCGAAAGGTCGAACGTGAATCATATAGTAGATATGATCAACATAGTGATAGAGGCAAAGGTGTCCCGTCTTTCGATGAGATGGTGAATTTCGCTTTGGTGGAAGTCGACTTTGACGATCCGACTACGAACGTGCGAGGACGTCGCGCCTTAGCAATCGCTAAACCAACTCCGAGAGGTTATTGACCACGCCGGAGCACGATCAACCTGACCGCGAGGGTCTGTTTCCTGCGAGCAAACGAAGAACAAGCAAGAAACTAAGATTGCAATCTGGATATTGCGAATATAAGATGAAAGCTTTATTGATCAAGGTGGGGTTCTGTGACGCCTTTGTCTGGTCGTTGAACACAAACGAAGTACGCGAAGTTGCAGCTATGGCGAACTTTTAATCTAAACAAAACCCAAAGTCTAAACGATGCCCTAAGGGCTGTATATATGGAGGAAGAGGGGGGAATTTCGTGGCCCTTGGTGGAGGGGTCCGAAATCAACCCTATCTCTTGTTTCCCCACACATACGGACTCTAAAAATAGCCTATACTTATGTATTTCGAAATTACATGGGCCTGGCCTAATAATAAGGTGACGCAGCACCTAAAATAGCCTCGGGACGAAATTTATGAAGTGGCATCTTGTATATTTCGTCCAAGGCTTCATGCACCCATTATGGTGGCTTCAAAGTCCTGAAATCATCACTTGTAACTCCGTTCTTGTTCCCCTTGCGCATGCCATCATCTCCATGCTTGTTCTTGCTCCAATGTTCATCCTTCTCCAAGCTAGGCCCTTCATTTGTAAGCAAAACAAATGTATCCAATTTAGGCAGCATCATATTCTCATGAACATTAGAATCATTACCAAGAAACGAAAGTACCTGGTAATTTAGTTGGCGTGCACGAGCTCTAGTAATTGGTCCAGTATGTATAGCAGCAGGGGCTGTGGGTGTAACAATTGTATTGATGTCCTCATCATCCTCCCCTTCTTGAAATGAAGTCGTCCTCGACGGAAGTTCATCTTCCTCACCCAAATAAGGCTTCAAATCTGCAATGTTAAAAGTGGGACTAACCCTAAAATCTGCAGGCAGCTCAAGTTTATATGCATTATCATTTATTTTCTCTAACACCTTAAAGGGACCATCAGCACGTGGCATTAGCTTTGATTTGCGCAAATCAGGAAATCTATCCTTACGCAAATGTAACCAAACAAGATCTCCAGGTGCAAACACAACATGTTTTCTACCCTTATCTCCAGCAAGTTTATATTTAGCATTCATACGCTCAATGTTTTCCTTAGTTAACTCATGCATTTTTAAAATCAATTCAGCATGTTTTTTAGCATCAAAATTAACCTTCTCCGAAGATGGAAGAGGCAACAAATCAATAGGTGCACGAGGTAGGAAACCATACACAACTTCAAAAGGGCACATCTTAGTAGTAGAATGCAATGAACGATTATAAGCAAATTCAATATGAGGCAAGCATTCCTCCCACATTTTCTTATTATTCTTCAAAACAGCCCTAAGCATAGTAGACAACGTTCTATTGACTACTTCAGTTTGTCCATCAGTTTGGGGGTGACAAGTAGTACTAAAAAGCAGTTTAGTCCCCAACTTAGCCCATAAACATCTCCAAAAGTGGCTAAGAAATTTAGTATCACGATCTGAAACAATAGTATTTGGCACACCATGCAAGCGAATAATTTCACGAAAGAACAAATCAGCAACATTAACAGCATCATCGCTTTTATAACATGGTATAAAGTGTGCCATTTTCGAGAATCTATCCACGACAACAAAAATGCTATCCCTCCCCTTCTTTGTTCGAGGTAAACCTAAAACAAAGTCCATAGATATATCCTCCCAAGGAACACTAGGTACAGGCAAAGGCATATATAAACCATGAGGATTGAGTCGTGACTTAGCTTTTTGACATGTAGTGCAGCGAGCAATAAAACGCTCAACATCCCGTCTCATCTTTGGCCAAAAGAAATGTGTAGCAAGTACGTCCTCCGTCTTCTTCACGCCAAAGTGTCCCATTAATCCTCCTCCATGCGCCTCCTGCAACAACAAAAGACGAACGGAGCTAGCTGGAATGCATAGCTTGTTAGCACGAAACACAAATCCATCGTTAACGACAAACTTGTTCCACATTCTTCCTTCTTTACAATTCTGCATTACATCTTTAAAATCAGCATCATGCACATATTGATCTTTGATCGTCTCCAAACCAAATATTTTGAAGTCAAGTTGTGAAAGCATAGTATAGCGACGAGACAATGCATCAGCAATAACATTTTCTTTTCCCTTCTTGTGTTTAATGACATAAGGGAAAGTCTCAATGAATTCAACCCATTTAGCATGTCTACGATTCAGTTTAGCTTGACTTTTAATATGTTTCAAAGATTCATGATCAGAATGGATAACAAATTCTTTGGGCCATAAATAATGTTGCCATGTTTCTAAAGTCCGAACAAGAGCATATAATTCTTTATCATAAGTAGAATAATTCAGACTAGGCCCACTCAATTTTTCAGAAAAGTATGCAACAGGTTTGCCATCTTGTAATAACACACCTCCTAATCCAATTCCACTAGCATCACATTCAAGCTCAAAAGTCTTATTAAAATCAGGAAGTTGGAGTAAAGGAGCATGTGTCAACTTATCTTTCAATACCGTGAAGGCTTCTTCCTGTGCGGTACCCCAAACAAAAGGCACATCCTTCTTTGTAAGCTCATTGAGAGGTGCAGCAATGGTGCTGAAATCTCTCACAAAACGCCTATAGAATCCAGCGAGGCCAAGAAAACTCCTCACTTGTGTGACCGTTTTGGGCTGCGGCCAACTCTCAATAGCTTCAATCTTGGCTTTATCAACTTCAATTCCCTGTGGAGTAACAACATAGCCAAGAAAAGATACTCGATCGGTGCAAAAGGTGCACTTCCCAAGGTTACCAAACAAAAAGCCTTCAACGATTGGTAGGCCTGCACCACCACCTCAGGTACGCGATGATGTCCATATTCCTAAACTGAAATTGAATATTCCACCATTTGAGGGTAGATATGTTCCTGATATATATCTTACTTGGGAGTTAGAAACTGAACAACGATTTACATGTTTACAATATCCTGAGGAGAGACGAGTTGCTGCTGCTGTTTGTGCTTTCACTAGTTTTGCATGTGTATGGTGGTCTGAACATTGTAGATTATATCCTATTCCACGTTTGAGGCAACCTTGGGAAGTGCACCTTTTGCACCGATCGAGTATCTTTTCTTGGCTATGTTGTTACTCCACAGGGAATTGAAGTTGATAAAGCCAAGATTGAAGCTATTGAGAGTTGGCCGCAGCCCAAAACGGTCACACAAGTGAGGAGTTTTCTTGGCCTCGCTGGATTCTATAGGCGTTTTGTGAGAGATTTCAGCACCATTGCTGCACCTCTCAATGAGCTTACAAAGAAGGATGTGCCTTTTGTTTGGGGTACCGCACAGGAAGAAGCCTTCACGGTATTGAAAGATAAGTTGACACATGCTCCTTTACTCCAACTTCCTGATTTTAATAAGACTTTTGAGCTTGAATGTGATGCTAGTGGAATTGGATTAGGAGGTGTGTTATTACAAGATGGCAAACCTGTTGCATACTTTTCTGAAAAATTGAGTGGGCCTAGTCTGAATTATTCTACTTATGATAAAGAATTATATGCTCTTGTTCGGACTTTAGAAACATGGCAACATTATTTATGGCCCAAAGAATTTGTTATACATTCTGATCATGAATCTTTGAAACATATTAAAACTCAAGCTAAACTGAATCGTAGACATGCTAAATGGGTTGAATTCATTGAGACTTTCCCTTATGTCATTAAACACAAGAAGGGAAAAGAAAATGTTATTGCTGATACATTGTCTCGTCGCTATACTATGCTTTCACAACTTGACTTCAAAATATTTGGTTTGGAGACCATCAAAGATCAATATGTGCATGATGCTGATTTTAAAGATGTAATGCAGAATTGTAAAGAAGGAAGAATGTGGAACAAGTTTGTCGTTAACGATGGATTTGTGTTTCGTGCTAACAAGCTATGCATTCCAGCTAGCTCCGTTCGTCTTTTGTTGTTGCAGGAGGCGCATGGAGGAGGATTAATGGGACACTTTGGCGTGAAGAAGACGGAGGACGTACTTGCTACACATTTCTTTTGGCCAAAGATGAGACGGGATGTTGAGCGTTTTATTGCTCGCTGCACTACATGTCAAAAAGCTAAGTCACGACTCAATCCTCATGGTTTATATATGCCTTTGCCTGTACCTAGTGTTCCTTGGGAGGATATATCTATGGACTTTGTTTTAGGTTTACCTCGAACAAAGAAGGGGAGGGATAGCATTTTTGTTGTCGTGGATAGATTCTCGAAAATGGCACACTTTATACCATGTTATAAAAGCGATGATGCTGTTAATGTTGCTGATTTGTTCTTTCGTGAAATTATTCGCTTGCATGGTGTGCCAAATACTATTGTTTCAGATCGTGATACTAAATTTCTTAGCCACTTTTGGAGATGTTTATGGGCTAAGTTGGGGACTAAACTGCTTTTTAGTACTACTTGTCACCCCCAAACTGATGGACAAACTGAAGTAGTCAATAGAACGTTGTCTACTATGCTTAGGGCTGTTTTGAAGAATAATAAGAAAATGTGGGAGGAATGCTTGCCTCATATTGAATTTGCTTATAATCGTTCATTGCATTCTACTACTAAGATGTGCCCTTTTGAAGTTGTGTATGGTTTCCTACCTCGTGCACCTATTGATTTGTTGCCTCTTCCATCTTCGGAGAAGGTTAATTTTGATGCTAAACAACGTGCTGAATTGATTTTAAAAATGCATGAGTTAACTAAGGAAAACATTGAGCGTATGAATGCTAAATATAAACTTGCTGGAGATAAGGGTAGAAAACATGTTGTGTTTGCACCTGGAGATCTTGTGATGAGGACATCAATACAATTGTTACACCCACAACCCCTGCTGCTATACATACTGGACCAATTACTAGAGCTCGTGCACGCCAACTAAATTACCAGGTACTTTCGTTTCTTGGTAATATTTCTAATGTTCATGAGAATATGATGCTGCCTAAATTGGATACATTTGTTTTGCTTACAAATGAAGGGCCTAGCTTGGAGAAGGATGAACATTGGAGCAAGAACAAGCATGGAGATGATGGCATGCGCAAGGGGAACAATAACGGAGTTACAAGTGATGATTTCAGGACTTTGAAGCCACCATAATGGGTGCATGAAGCCTTGGACGAAATATACAAGATGCCACTTCATAAATTTCGTCCCGAGGCTATTTTAGGTGCTGCGTCACCTTATTATTGGGCCAGGCCCATGTAATTTCGAAATACATAAGTATAGGCTATTTTTAGAGTCCGTATGTGTGGGGAAACAAGAGATAGGGTTGATTTCGGACCCCTCCACCAAGGGCCACGAAATTCCCCCCTCTTCCTCCATATATACAGCCCTTAGGGCATCGTTTAGACTTTGGGTTTTGTTTAGATTAAAAGTTCGCCATAGCTGCAACTTCGCGTACTTCGTTTGTGTTCAACGACCAGACAAAGGCGTCACAGAACCCCACCTTGATCAATAAAGCTTTCATCTTATATTCGCGATATCCAGATTGCAATCTTAGTTTCTTGCTTGTTCTTCGTTTGCTCGCAAGAAACAGACCCTCGTGGTCAGGTTGATCGTGCTCCGGCGTGGTCAATAACCTCTCGGAGTTGGTTTAGCGATTGCTAAGGCGCGACGTCCTCGCACGTTCGTAGTCGGATCGTCAAAGTCGACTTCCAACAAAGCGAAATCCATCATCTCATCGAAAGACGGGACACCTTTGCCTTTATCACTAGCGGACTCATATCCACCATCCGCGGTAGCAATCATCACACGCGGAGATTTGCATTCTCTCGCATAATGACCTCCTCCCTTACAACGACGACAAATAATATCACTTGTGTGCCCTGTTGATGCCATGGAAGAAGAAGAACGCTGTGCAGGCCCCGCAGGTGCGCTCTTGGCAGATAATGGTGGTTGTGCCTGTTTTCTTGTATCACGGCTGGAGGTGGCACCGGATGGAGGTGCTGGTGCAGTTGAAGTAGAAGATGCACGTGGTGTCCATGATGAAGGTCGGCCTGCAGAAAAGTTAGTTCGCCCCAATGCTTGTCGATCCTGCACTTCACGTTCAACTTTACAAGCAAGATGGAATAAACGAGTGATATTAGTATACTCCTTATAGTCTAGAATGGTCTGAATCTCTCTATTTAATCCACCCAGAAAACGTGCAAGCATAGCTTCATTCTCCTCAACAATACCACATCTAATCATGCCAGTTTGTAATTCCTGATAATATTCTTCTACAGAATTTTTCCCTTGTCTTAAACGCTGCAATTTTTGAAGCAATTCACGTTGATAATATGGTGGAAACCAACGCGTACGCATAGCAGTTTTCAAAGCAGCCCAAGTAGTTGGAATAGGATATAATCTACAATGTTCAGACCACCATACACATGCAAAACTAGTGAAAGCACAAACGGCAGCAGCAACTCGTCTCTCCTCAGGATATTGTAAACATGTAAATCGTTGTTCAGTTTCTAACTCCCAAGTAAGATATATATCAGGAACATATCTACCCTCAAATGGTGGAATATTCAATTTCAGTTTAGGAATATGGACATCATCTCGTACCTGAGGTGGTGGTGCAGGTCTACCATTACGAATATATACCTGAGGTCGACCTGCTGGTGGTGGTACAGGTGGCTGCACGTAGTGTTGATTTTGATCAACCTCATCCTCATAATCTCCCACATAATCATCCTCCTCCGCATCAGCAGCAGGAGCCACAGAAGTATCAACAGCAGCACCAACAGTTTGGCCAAACGCAAGAGGAACACGGCTTGCTCGGCGGAGGTCTGCTTCGCGACGTGGAGGTAGTCGTTGTTGTTGTTGTTGGAGAGGTGCGTTAGGTGCAGCGGGTGGTGGTGGTGGAAGACGCGCGAGCAATTCATTAAACTTGTTATCGAGCTTTGTTTCGAACGTCTTCTCAAGGCCAGTGATCTTCTCCATGGCCTCTTCAAAATTGTTCAGCACATCTTGCACCTGTTCAGTCAGCATTTGCTGAAACTTATCATGAAGCTCCTTGTTCGATAAATTCTCCCAGTCAATCTCGTCGGCTTGTGATCCTGGCATGGTTAGCAGCAATAGAAACACACAAGAATATGATCCTACAGACTACTAAGAAGTGGTGGTGGTGTATCACAAATCCGTCAAGCAAATCTCAAATTCTTACCAGTTCTTACCCAGCAGCAGGCGGTGATCGGCAACCGTTGTAGTCAAAAACTCTCAAAGCTTGGATAGAGCGATTACCAGGGAGAGTCAAACACACGACGTAGATGTATGTGGAGCTGGGAAGGCTTATAGTATGGTAGCAAAAAGGCTCAGCAATAATCAATTCAGAGATGCAAAGTTGAATAAACGCTCAACGACGGTACTGTGCTGGTCCTAGGCTAGACTGTGCTAGAGACGCGAGCCTAGAACACCAACAAAATCACGGCGCGGCACGTAAACAAGGGAAAAGCACACTCTGAATTTTTTTTCGCTTTTTTTTTGCGCTGCTTTTTTTTTCCGAAACCTACTCCGGCAAGGAAACACGAATCGGAATCTAGATGGATCTTGAAAACAAACCTAATATGCAAGGAACTCGGATTGGTGGTGGATATATGGTGGTGGTATATGGCAGCGGTGGTGGTAGCGGTGGTAGTATATGGATATGGATATGAATCGGTGGTGGTATATGAATCGGTGGTGGTATATGGATACGGATTCGGAGCGGTGGCGGATAAGCGGTGGTGGGAGATGGCAGGGGCGATGATGATGGTGCGGCGGCGGCGTGACAACTTATGACCAGAACTCGAAACTCTAAAAGACTAGACTCTAAGACCAGCAACTAGACACGACGATGCAACCGCAAATTCAACAAAGCAAAACCCTAAAAAGATTATGCAAAGGCTCAGATTGGTTCGGATATGATGAACTAACCCTAATTTTTTTTTTGTGTGGCTTTTTCGTGGACTGTAGGTATGAAGAACAGACTCGATCTAAACTACGAAAAACTGTAAAATCTCACCGAGCAACCTGGAAATCTGATACCACTTGATAGAGGCGAGGTGTCCCGTCTTTCGATGAGATGGTGGATTTCGCTTTGGTGGAAGTCGACTTTGACGATCCGACTACGAACGTGCGAGGACGTCGCGCCTTAGCAATCGCTAAACCAACTCCGAGAGGTTATTGACCACGCCGGAGCACGATCAACCTGACCACGAGGGTCTGTTTCCTGCGAGCAAACGAAGAACAAGCAAGAAACTGAGATTGCAATCTGGATATTGCGAATATAAGATGAAAGCTTTATTGATCAAGGTGGGGTTCTGTGACGCCTTTGTCTGGTCGTTGAACACAAACGAAGTACGCGAAGTTGCAGCTATGGCGAACTTTTAATCTAAACAAAACCCAAAGTCTAAACGATGCCCTAAGGGCTGTATATATGGAGGAAGAGGGGGGAATTTCGTGGCCCTTGGTGGAGGGGTCCGAAATCAACCCTATCTCTTGTTTCCCTACACATACGGTCTCTAAAAATAGCCTATACTTATGTATTTCGAAATTACATGGGCCTGGCCCAATAATAAGGTGACGCAGCACCTAAAATAGCCTCGGGACGAAATTTGTGAAGTGGCATCTTGTATATTTCGTCCAAGGCTTCATGCACCCATTATGGTGGCTTCAAAGTCCTGAAATCATCACTTGTAACTCCGTTCTTGTTCCCCTTGCGCATGCCATCATCTCCATGCTTGTTCTTGCTCCAATGTTCATCCTTCTCCAAGCTAGGCCCTTCATTTGTAAGCAAAACAAATGTATCCAATTTAGGCAGCATCATATTCTCATGAACATTAGAATCATTACCAAGAAACGAAAGTACCTGGTAATTTAGTTGGCGTGCACGAGCTCTAGTAATTGGTCCAGTATGTATAGCAGCAGGGGCTGTGGGTGTAACAATTGTATTGATGTCCTCATCACAATGTTCATCATTAAACCATCCCAACATTGGTGAATAAACCTTACTTGCATCAAATTTACATGCTACAACATGCTTAAATAAGCAAACATGCAATAAGTCATTCAACACAGAATCATCACCAAGATTAGAGGTCATATCAAAATGATTAAACATTGGTTCTTTTGCATCAATAGTTAATTCAATGGGTGCACTCAAAATTGTTGGTATTTCAGTTGTTTGATCACATGGCAAAGTCAAATTATCAACGTAGTCCTCTAAAATAGGTGGTGTGATCAAAGTAGTGGGTAGCTCATCAGATGGTGCATTCAAATTGACAAGGCATTCATCATTCTCATGTAGAGATGGAAGATCAGTACCTTTGTCATTACCTCTTATGATCAACTCAGATGATGTAGCCACTCTCGGGGGCGATGTGTCACATGGTGGAGGTGATGTAGTCCTGACAACAACGGATGTGGTTGTCATAGTATGCCTAGTAGTTGAAGAAACAATCATATCAACTCTTGGAATGTGCACCGTGCGCTTGTTCTCCTCGTGGCCAACACGTCGTTTTATTTCCTGTTCAGCTTTGCAAGCAAGATGAAACAAATGGTCCATAGGATAACACTCTTCATGAATTAGTATCTCTCGAATATCACGGTTTAATCCTCCCCAAAATCTATCCATAAAATCATCTTCACTTTCTTCTAAAGAGGAATGCAACAAGGTAGTTTGTAAATCATCATAATATTTTGTTACAGTTTCACTACCTTGTTTTAAGTGTTGCAACTTCTTAATCATGTCACGAGTATAATAAGCAGGGACGAAAGTATGTCGCATGGAAAGTTTCAAATCATCCCAAGTAGTAGGTATATAATCAGGGTGTAACCGACAATATTCACTCCACCAAACCAAAGCATAACCAGTGAAAGAACCAACCGCAACCTTAACCTTTTTATGTTCATCGAAACTATGGGAAGCAAATATATTTTTTATGTCGAACTCCCATTCAATATATAAAGCAGGTTTAAAACGGCCATTAAATGGTGGTATAGATACATTAACCTGATCATGTGCATTTGGATGTTTGTGCACCTCTCGTGACGGTTGTGGTATTTGCAAAGGTGGTGGCACGTCTCCCGCGATCGACAAAGCCCATGAATTGACTCTGGATCCTGTCATGATTAGTAGAACAAGAAACAAAACCCAAAAATAATGTTCCTATAACTACTAGGATGTGGTGGTAAAACGCTCACAGTAAAGCAAATATCAATGTCTTACAAGTTCTTACCATGCAGCAGGTGGTGATCGGCAACCAGCGGTGTCAAGTAACTCCGAATATTGAGTAAAGCGATTGCCAGGGGAGCGTACGTATACACGGTGTAGAAATATGTGGAGCTGGGTTGGCTATATATGGTAGCAAAAGATTAGCAATAATCAATTCAAAGATGCAATGTTGAATAAACGCTCAACGACGGTACTGTGCTGGTCCTAGGCTAGACCGGACTAGAGACGCGAGCCTAGAACACTAATAAGGTCACGGCGTAGCACAACTAGCATCAATGAAGGATACTAAGTAGCTCTTGACAGCAAGATATAAGTGAAGATCACAACGGCAGTGAAGATAATGATGAAAAACAACTGCCAAGCAGGATATACAACAACTCTCTCTCCAACTTTCCTCTTAAAAAGTTTGAGACAATTTTCTGATAAATTCTTTGAAAGAATGCTACTAACTCAAGCTTTCCAATGCAAAAAGAATCACTCAATTCCGAGTTGATATGAGGAGTCAAAGAATTCTAAAACTGGCCTAAAAAATTGGAACAAGCTGTGTTCACGAACTTCGTGATAGAGGCAAAGGTGTCCCGTCTTTCGATGAGATGGTGGATTTCGCTTTGGTGGAAGTCGACTTTGACGATCCGACTACGAACGTGCGAGGACGTCGCGCCTTAGCAATCGCTAAACCAACTCCGAGAGGTTATTGACCACGCCGGAGCACGATCAACCTGACCACGAGGGTCTGTTTCCTGCGAGCAAACGAAGAACAAGCAAGAAACTGAGATTGCAATCTGGATATTGCGAATATAAGATGAAAGCTTTATTGATCAAGGTGGGGTTCTGTGACGCCTTTGTCTGGTCGTTGAACACAAACGAAGTACGCGAAGTTGCAGCTATGGCGAACTTTTAATCTAAACAAAACCCAAAGTCTAAACGTTGCCCTAAGGGCTGTATATATGGAGGAAGAGGGGGAGAATTTCGTGGCCCTTGGTGGAGGGGTCCGAAATCAACCCTATCTCTTGTTTCCCCACACATACGGACTCTAAAAATAGCCTATACTTATGTATTTCGAAATTACATGGGCCTGGCCCAATAATAAGGTGACGCAGCACCTAAAATAGCCTCGGGACGAAATTTATGAAGTGGCATCTTGTATATTTCGTCCAAGGCTTCATGCACCCATTATGGTGGCTTCAAAGTCCTGAAATCATCACTTGTAACTCCGTTCTTGTTTCCCTTGCGCATGTCATCATCTCCATGCTTGTTCTTGCTCCAATGTTCATCCTTCTCCAAGCTAGGCCCTTCATTTGTAAGCAAAACAAATGTATCCAATTTAGGCAGCATCATATTCTCATGAACATTAGAATCATTACCAAGAAATGAAAGTACCTGGTAATTTAGTTGGCGTGCACGAGCTCTAGTAATTGGTCCAGTATGTATAGCAGCAGGGGTTGTGGGTGTAACAATTGTATTGATGTCCTCATCACTAGGCCCACTCAATTTTTCAGAAAAGTATGCAACAGGTTTTCCATCTTGTAATAACACACCTCCTAATCCAATTCCACTAGCATCACATTCAAGCTCAAAAGTCTTATTGAAATTAGGAAGTTGGAGTAAAGGAGCATGTGTCAACTTATCTTTCAATACCGTGAAGGCTTCTTCTTGTGCGATACCCCAAACAAAAGGCACATCCTTCTTTGTAAGCTCGTTGAGAGGTGCAGCAATGGTGCTGAAATCTCTCACAAAACACCTATAGAAACCAGCGAGGCCAAGGAAACTCCTCACTTGTGTGACCGTTTTGGGCTGCGGCCAACTCTCAATAGCTTCAATCTTGGCTTTATCAACTTCAATTCCCTGTGGAGTAACAACATAGCCAAGAAAAGATACTCGGTCGGTGCAAAAGGTGCACTTTCCAAGGTTTCCAAACAAACATGCATCACGTAGAGCAATAAAAACAGCACGTAAATGTTCCAAATGTTCCTCCAAAGATTTGCTATAAATCAATATGTCATCAAAGTAAACTACCACAAATCGTCCAATGAAAGCATGTAAAACTTCGTTCATTAACCTCATAAAAGTACTAGGTGCATTAGTTAACCCAAAAGGCATGACTAACCACTCATATAATCCAAACTTAGTTTCAAATGCTGTTTTCCATTCATCTCCCAATTTCATACGAATTTGATGGTATCCACTACGCAAATCAACTTTGGAGAATATTGTAGACCCACTCAATTCATCAAGCATATCATCTAGCCTAGGAATAGGATGACGATAATGAATAGTAATATTATTTATGCCTCTACAATCAACGCACATACGCGACGTACCATCCTTTTTCGGCACTAAAATGATAGGAACAGCACAAGGACTAAGGGATTCGCGTATATAACCTTTGTCGAGCAGTTCTTGTACTTGACGCATAATGTCCTTCGTCTCCTCTGGATTGGTACGGTATGGTGCACGGTTGGGTAGCGAAGCACCGGGAATTAAGTCAATTTGATGCTCAATCCCTCAAATAGGTGGTAATCCCGGTGGCACGTCTTGTGGAAAGACGTCAGCGAACTCCTGCAAAATGTTAGTGACAGCAGGGGGCAAAGAGGAAGGCACGTCCTCGAATGAAAATAATGCCTCTTTGCACACAAAAGCATAGCAAACAGATTTGCTGAAATCTAGCTCATCAATATCAGATTTGGTGGCAAGTAAACATGCACTTTTCAATTTAATTTCAGAAACAACAGTAGATGGTTTATTATTAGGCTTCATTTGGTGCTCAAATTCTTTTGCCACAATCTGATTTTCACTCTTATTTGTCTCCTATTTTGCTTTATTAGCTCTATTAATATCATCTTTCAAAATGGAATCAGGAGTCATAGGAAGCAAAGTAATATTTTTATCATTATGAACAAGAGTATACTGATTGTTTCTACCATGGTGTACAGAATTTTTATCAAATTGCCATGGTCTACCAAGTAATAAGGAACATGCTTGCATAGGTACCACATCACAATCAACATAATCAGCATATGTAGAGATACTAAAATGCACACGAACAATACGTGTTACCTTAACCTTGCCGCTGTTGTTGAACCATTGGATGTAGTAAGGATGTGGATGTGGTCTTGTGGTGAGAGATAGCTTCTCCACCATCTCCATGCTAGCCAAGTTATTGCAGCTCCCTCCATCTATGATCACGCGAACAGAACGTTCCTTCACAACTCCCTTTGTATGGAACAAATTATGCCTCTGATTTTGCTCAGCTTGTGTAACCTGCACACTCAAAACACGTTGAGCAACTAAACATTCATACCTGTCAGCATCTTCAGGAGCCATGTATTGCGTCTCATGATCAGAATCGTCTCCACCGTGTTCGTCACGTGTAATAAGAGCCAAAGTCTCCTCATCATAGTCACTAGCGGACTCATACCCACCATCCTCAGTAACAATCATCACACGCTTAGATGGGCATTCTCTCGCATAATGACCTCCACCCTTGCAACGTCGACAAATAATATCATGTGTTTGCCCTGTTGATGCCATGGATGAAGAAGAGCTCTTTGCAGGCCTAGAAGGTGTGCTCTTGGCAGATAGTGGTGATTGTGCCTGTTTTATTGTATCACGGTTGGAGGTGGCAGCCGACGGAGGCGCCGGTGTAGCAGAACGTGTGGAAGTAGATGATGCACGTGGTGTCCATGATGAAGGTCGACCTGCAGAAAAGTTAGTCTGCGCCAATGCATGTCGATCCTGCACTTCACGTTGAGCTTTACAAGCAAGATGGAATAAACGAGTGATATTAGTATACTCCTTATACTCTAGAATCGTTTGAATCTCTCTATTTAATCCACCCATAAAACGTGCAAGCATAGCTTCATTCTCCTCAACAATACCACATCTAATCATGCCAGTTTGTAATTCCTGATAATATTCTTCTACAGAATTTTTTCCCTGTCTTAAGCGCTGCAATTTTTGAAGTAATTCACGTTGATAATACGGTGGAACCCAACGAGTACGCATAGCAGTTTTCAAAGCAGCCCAATTAGCCGGAATAGGATATAATCTACAATGCTCAGACCACCAAACACATGCAAAACTAGTGAAAGCACAAACAGCAGCAGGAACACGTCTCTCCTCGGGATATTGTAAACATGTAAATCGTTGTTCAGTTTCTAACTCCCAAGTAAGATATATATCAGGAACATATCTACCCTCAAATGGTGGAATATTCAATTTTAGTTTAGGGAGATGGTCATGATCTCGTACCTGAGGGTGAGCCCTACCATTGCCATTATTTGCATGTGGACGACCTGGTGCTTGCTGTGCTGGTGGTGGCACGTATTTCTGATTTTGATCAACCTCATCCTCATAATCTCCCACATAATCATCCTCCTCCACATAAGCAGTAGGAGCCACAGAAGTATCAACAGCAGCACCAGCAGTTTGGCCCGACTGAAGAGGGACACGGCTCGCTCGACAGAGGGTTGTTTCCCGACGTGGAGGTAGTCGGTGTTGTTGCTGTTGTTGTAGAGGTGCGGCAGGAGCAGCCGGTGGTGGTGGTGGAAAACGCGAAAGCAATTCAGCAAACTTGTTATCGAGCTTTGTTTCAAACGTCTTCTCCATGCCATCTATCTTCTCCATGGCCTCTTCAAATCTGTTTATCACATCTTGCACCTGTACACTCATCATTTGCTGAAACGTATCATGAAGCTCCTTGTTCGTCAAGTTCTCCCAGTCAGTCTCGTCGGATTGTGATCCTGGCATGGTTAGGAGCAATAGAAACACACAAGAATATGATCCTACATACTACTAAGTGGTGGTGATAGAGGCAAAGGTGTCCCGTCTTTCGATGAGATGATGGATATCGCTTTGGTGGAAGTCGACTTTGACGATCCGACTACGAACGTGCGAGGATGTCGCGCCTTAGCTATCGCTAAACCAACTCCGAGAGGTTATTGACCACGCCGGAGCACGATCAACCTGACCACGAGGGTCTGTTTCCTGCGAGCAAACGAAGAACAAGCAAGAAACTAAGATTGCAATCTGGATATTGCGAATATAAGATGAAAGCTTTATTGATCAAGGTGGGGTTCTGTGACGCCTTTGTCTGGTCGTTGAACACAAACGAAGTACGCGAAGTTGCAGCTATGGTGAACTTTTAATCTAAACAAAACCCAAAGTCTAAACGGTGCCCTAAGGGCTGTATATATGGAGGAAGAGAGGGGAATTTCGTGGCCCTTGGTGGAGGGGTCCGAAATCAACCCTATCTCTTGTTTCCCCACACATACGGACTCTAAAAATAGCCTATACTTATGTATTTCGAAATTACATGGGCCTGGCCCAATAATAAGGTGACGCAGCACCTAAAATAGCCTCGGGACGAAATTTATGAAGTGGCATCTTGTATATTTCGTCCAAGGCTTCATGCACCCATTATGGTGGCTTCAAAGTCCTGAAATCATCACTTGTAACTCCGTTCTTGTTCCCCTTGCGCATGCCATCATCTCCATGCTTGTTCTTGCTCCAATGTTCATCCTTCTCCAAGCTAGGCCCTTCATTTGTAAGCAAAACAAATGTATCCAATTTAGGCAGCATCATATTCTCATGAACATTAGAATCATTACCAAGAAACGAAAGTACCTGGTAATTTAGTTGGCGTGCGCGAGCTCTAGTAATTGGTCTCGTATATGTAGCAGGGGCTGTGGGTGTAACAATTGTATTGATGTCCTCATCATCCTCCCCTTCTTGAAATGAAGTCGTCCTCGACGGAAGTTCATCTTCCTCACCCAAATAAGGCTTCAAATCTGCAATGTTAAAACTGGGACTAACCCCAAAATCTGCAGGCAGCTCAAGTTTATATGCATTATCATTTACTTTCTCTAACACCTTAAAGGGACCATCAGCACGTGGCATTAACTTCTATTTGCGCAAATCAGGAAATCTATCCTTACGCAAATGTAACCAAACAAGATCTCCAGGTGCAAACACAACATGTTTTCTACCCTTATCTCCAGCAAGTTTATATTTAGCATTCATGCGCTCAATGTTTTCCTTAGTTAACTCATGCATTTTTAAAATCAATTCAGCATGTTGTTTAGCATCAAAATTAACCTTCTTCGAAGATGGAAGAGGCAACAAATCAATAGGTGCACGAGGTAGGAAACCATACACAACTTCAAACGGGCACATCTTAGTAGTAGAATGTAATGAACGATTATAAGCAAATTCAATATGAGGCAAGCATTCCTCCCACATTTTCTTATTATTCTTCAAAACAGCCCTAAGCATAGTAGACAATGTTCTATTGACTACTTCAGTTTGTCCATCAGTTTGGGGGTGACAAGTAGTCAATAGAATGTTGTCTACTATGCTTAGGGCTGTTTTGAAGAATAATAAGAAAATGTGGGAGGAATGCTTGCCTCATATTGAATTTGCTTATAATCGTTCATTGCATTCTACTACTAAGATGTGCCCTTTTGAAGTTGTGTATGGTTTCCTACCTCGTGCACCTATTGATTTGTTGCCTCTTCCATCTTCGGAGAAGGTTAATTTTGATGCTAAACAACGTGCTGAATTGATTTTAAAAATGCATGAGTTAACTAAGGAAAACATTGAGCGCATGAATGCTAAATATAAACTTGCTGGAGATAAGGGTAGAAAACATGTTGTGTTTGCACCTGGAGATCTTGTTTGGTTACATTTGCGTAAGGATAGATTTCCTGATTTGCGCAAATCAAAGTTAATGCCACGTGCTGATGGTCCCTTTAAGGTGTTAGAGAAAATAAATGATAATGCATATAAACTTGAGCTGCCTGCAGGTTTTGGGGTTAGTCCCACTTTTAACATTGCAGATTTGAAGCCTTATTTGGGTGAGGAAGATGAACTTCCGTCGAGGACGACTTCATTTCAAGAAGGGGAGGATGATGAGGACATCAATACAATTGTTACACCCACATCCCCTGCTACTATAGATACTGGACCAGTTACTAGAGCTCGTGCACGCCAACTAAATTACCAGGTACTTTCGTTTCTTGGTAATGATTCTAATGTTCATGAGAATATGATGCTGCCTAAATTGGATACATTTGTTTTGCTTACAAATGAAGGGCCTAGCTTGGAGAAGGATGAACATTGGAACAAGAACAGAGTTACAAGTGATGATTTCAGGACTTTGAAGCCACCATAATGGGTGTATGAAGCCTTGGACGAAATATACAAGATGCCACTTCATAAATTTCGTCCCGAGGCTATTTTAGGTGCTGCGTCACCTTATTATTGGGCCAGGCCCATGTAATTTCGAAATACATAAGTATAGGCTATTTTTAGAGTCCGTATGTGTGGGGAAACAAGAGATAGGGTTGATTTCGGACCCCTCCACCAAGGGCCACGAAATTCCCCCCTCTTCCTCCATATATACAGCCCTTAGGGCATCGTTTAGACTTTGGGTTTTGTTTAGATTAAAAGTTCGCCATAGCTGCAACTTCGCGTACTTCGTTTGTGTTCAACGACCAGACAAAGGCGTCACAGAACCCCACCTTGATCAATAAAGCTTTCATCTTATATTCGCAATATCCAGATTGCAATCTTAGTTTCTTGCTTGTTCTTCGTTTGCTCGCAGGAAACAGACCCTCGTGGTCAGGTTGATCGTGCCCCGGCGTGGTCAATAACCTCTCGGAGTTGGTTTAGCGATTGCTAAGGCGCGACGTCCTCGCACGTTCGTAGTCGGATCGTCAAAGTCGACTTCCACCAAAGCGAAATCCACCTTCTCATCGAAAGACGGGACACCTTTGCCTCTATCAATTTGTTTCATCTTGCTTGCAAAGCTGAACAGGAAATAAAACGACGTGTTGGCCACGAGGAGAACAAGCGCACGGTGCACATTCCAAGAGTTGATATGATTGTTCCTTCAACTACTAGGCATACTATGACAACCACATCCGTTGTTGTCAGGACTACATCACCTCCACCATGTGACACATCGCCCCCGAGAGTGGCTACATCATCTGAGTTGATCATAAGAGGTAATGACAAAGGTACTGATCTTCCATCTCTACATGAGAATGATGAATGCCTTGTCAATTTGAATGCACCATCTGATGAGCTACCCACTACTTTGATCACACCACCTATTTTAGAGGACTACGTTGATAATTTGACTTTGCCATGTGATCAAACAACTGAAATACCAACAATTTTGAGTGCACCCATTGAATTAACTATTGATGCAAAAGAACCAATGTTTAATCATTTTGATATGACCTCTAATCTTGGTGATGATTCTGTGTTGAATGACTTATTGCATGTTTGCTTATTTAAGCATGTTGTAGCATGTAAATTTGATGCAAGTAAGGTTTATTCACCAATGTTGCGATGGTTTAATGATGAACATTGTCAATCTTTTGAAATGAATAAGAGCTTCACTTATATGTGCAAACTGAGTTGCAATATTTTCATGCCTTCTACTTCTTGTGCTAATTTTTTGGCTTTAGATTTTATGAACTATGCAAGTTACTCATCTATTCATGTGTCATATATGCAAAAATCAAGGGAAGTAAAAATGGATGACATATACATATACAACATGTACACCTTGTCTCTTTTGTTAGCCACATTTCAGATTAAGCAACGCCGAGGACGGCTTTATTTTCAAGAAGGGGAGGATGATGAGGACATGACTATATTGGATATGACCAAAAATATTGCATATATGCATATTTGTCAGGTGATTTCTAGTGCAAACTATTCAATAATCTATTTATGTTATCCAGAACAAAAATACTTCACACACTTTTGTGTTTTGTCTAATTGCAGGTGTATGGGACATTTGTACAATCCACATATGAAGATAAGGAAGAAAGAGATGTTTATTTGCTGTCCAAAAAGTTCTCTCACGTCACTTTTGGCCCAAGAGAAGATAGAGTCCAAGTCTCTCACGTTCTGGATTCAGATTCGGACTGCACAAACACACCTGACTCAAAACGCACACAAGTTTTTCATACGGACTCCGAATTGGGTGATTCTTTTTTTGTTGGAAACTAGATTTCGTGCACTTTCCAACCCAATTGGAATCACCTTCAAATTCGTCCGGAGCGTTGAGTTGTGGACGAAACAATCTGATGCTGCAGCAGAATCCGAGTCAAACTACAAGTCCAAAGGTGTTACATCACCTCCACTTGGGCCCATTGGCCTTGTACGACCTAGATTTAGTTTTAGGCTGCCTTGGGACGTCCTCCCACCTCCTTGGCCGCCACCCCTTGCTCCTATATAAGTAGATTCATCTAGTAGCTTTTCCTTGGGATTTGTTTAGTTAAAAGTTAGCCATTGCAACTTCGTGTACTTCGTTTGTGTCCAACGACCAGACCAAGACCGCTTCCGGATCCCCACCATTATCAATACCTCATATATATTTGCAATATTCAGATTGCTTTATCATATTCTTGCTCGTTCTTCGATTGCTTGCAGGAATAGACCTTCGTGGTCAGGCTGACCGTGCTTCTAGCATCGTCAGTAACCTCAGGAGATTGGTTTAGCGATTGCTAAGGCGCAACGTCGTGCACGTTTGTAGTCGGGTCGTCAAAGTCGTCTCCACCAAATCGATAGTTATCATCTCATCGAAAGATCGGGACACCCCACCTCTATCAATTGTAAAGAAGGAAGAATGTGGAACAAGTTTGTCGTTAACGATGGATTTGTGTTTCGTGCTAACAAGCTATGCATTCCAGCTAGCTCCGTTCGTCTTTTGTTGTTGCAGGAGGCGCATGGAGGAGGATTAATGGGACACTTTGGCGTGAAGAAGACGGAGGACGTACTTGCTACACATTTCTTTTGGCCAAAGATGAGACGTGATGTTGAGCGTTTTATTGCTCGATGCACTACATGTCAAAAAGCTAAGTCACGACTCAATCCTCATGGTTTATATATGCCTTTGCCTGTACCTAGTGTTCCTTGGGAGGATATATCTATGGACTTTGTTTTAGGTTTACCTCGAACAAAGAAGGGGAGGGATAGCATATTTGTTGTCGTGGATAGATTCTCGAAAATGGCACACTTTATACCATGTCATAAAAGCGATGATGCTGTTAATGTTGCTGATTTGTTCTTTCGTGAAATTATTCGCTTGCATGGTGTGCCAAATACTATTGTTTCAGATCGTGATACTAAATTTCTTACCCACTTTTGGAGATGTTTATGGGCTAAGTTGGGGACTAAACTGCTTTTTAGTACTACTTGTCACCCCCAAACTGATGGACAAACTGAAGTAGTCAATAGAACGTTGTCTACTATGCTTAGGGCTGTTTTGAAGAATAATAAGAAAATGTGGGAGGAATGCTTGCCTCATATTGAATTTGCTTATAATCGTTCATTGCATTCTACTACTAAGATGTGCCCTTTTGAAGTTGTGTATGGTTTCCTACCTCATGCACCTATTGATTTGTTGCCTCTTCCATCTTCGGAGAAGGTTAATTTTGATGCTAAAAAACGTGCTGAATTGATTTTAAAAATGCATGAGTTAACTAAGGAAAACATTGAGCGCATGAATGCTAAATATAAACTTGCTGGAGATAAGGGTAGAAAACATGTTGTGTTTGCACCTGGAGATCTTGTTTGGTTACATTTGCGTAAGGATAGATTTCCTGATTTGCGCAAATCAAAGTTAATGCCACGTGCTGATGGTCCCTTTAAGGTGTTAGAGAAAATAAATGATAATGCATATAAACTTGAGCTGCCTGCAGATTTTGGGGTTAGTCCCACTTTTAACATTGCAGATTTGAAGCCTTATTTGGGTGAGGAACATGAACTTCCGTCGAGGACGACTTCATTTCAAGAAGGGGAGGATGATGAGGACATCAATACAATTGTTACACCCACAGCCCCTGCTGCTATACATACTGGACCAATTACTAGAGCTCGTGCACGCCAACTAAATTACCAGGTACTTTCGTTTCGTGGTAATGATTCTAATGTTCATGAGAATATGATGCTGCCTAAATTGGATACATTTGTTTTGCTTACAAATGAAGGGCCTAGCTTGGAGAAGGATGAACATTGGAGCAAGAACAAGCATGGAGATGATGGCATGTGCAAGGGGAACAAGAACGGAGTTACAAGTGATGATTTCAGGACTTTGAAGCCACCATAATGGGTGCATGAAGCCTTGGACAAAATATACAAGATGCCCCTTCATAAATTTCGTCCCGAGGCTATTTTAGGTGCTGCGTCACCTTATTATTGGGCCAGGCCCATGTAATTTCGAAATACATAAGTATAGGCTATTTTTAGAGTCCGTATGTGTGGGGAAACAAGAGATAGGGTTGATTTCGGACCCCTCCACCAAGGGCCACGAAATTCCCCCCCTCTTCCTCCATATATACAGCCCTTAGGGCATCGTTTAGACTTTGGGTTTTGTTTAGATTAAAAGTTCGCCATAGCTGCAACTTCGCGTACTTCGTTTGTGTTCAACGACCAGACAAAGGCGTCACAAAACCCCACCTTGATCAATAAAGCTTTCATCTTATATTCGCAATATCCAGATTGCAATCTCAGTTTCTTGCTTGTTCTTCGTTTGCTCGCAGGAAACAGACCCTCGTGGTCAGGTTGATCGTGCTCCGGCGTGGTCAATAACCTCTCGGAGTTGGTTTAGCGATTGCTAAGGCGCGACGTCCTCGCACGTTCGTAGTCGGATCGTCAAAGTCGACTTCCACCAAAGCGATATCCATCATCTCATCGAAAGACGGGACACCTTTGCCTCTATCATCTTCACTGCCGTTGTGATCTTCACTTATATCTTGCTGTCAAGAGCTACTTAGTATCCTTCATTGATGCTAGTTGTGCTACGCCGTGACCTCATTAGTGTTCTAGGCTCGCGTCTCTAGTCCGGTCTAGCCTAGGACTAGCACAGTACCGTCGTTGAGCGTTTATTCAACATTGCATCTTTGAATTGATTATTGCTAATCTTTTGCTACCATATATAGCCAACCCAGCTCCACATATTTCTACACCGTGTATACATACGCTCCCCTGGCAATCGCTTTACTCAATATTCGGAGTTACTTGACACCGCTGGTTGCCGATCACCGCCTGCTGCATGGTAAGAACTTGTAAGACATTGATATTTGCTTTACTGTGAGCGTTTTACCACCACATCCTAGTAGTTATAGGAACATTATTTTTGGGTTTTGTTTCTTGTTCTACTAATCATGACAGGATCCAGAGTCAATTCATGGGCTTTGTCGATCGCGGGAGACGTGCCACCACCTTTGCAAATACCACAACCGTCACGAGAGGTGCACAAACATCCAAATGCACATGATCAGGTTAATGTATCTATACCACCATTTAATGGCCGTTTTAAACCTGCTTTATATATTGAATGGGAGTTCGACATAAAAAATATATTTGCTTCCCATAGTTTCGATGAACATAAAAAGGTTAAGGTTGCGGTTGGTTCTTTCACTGGTTATGCTTTGGTTTGGTGGAGTGAATATTGTCGGTTACACCCTGATTATATACCTACTACTTGGGATGATTTGAAACTTGCCATGCGACATACTTTCGTCCCTGCTTATTATACTCGTGACATGATTAAGAAGTTGCAACACTTAAAACAAGGTAGTGAAACTGTACCAAAATATTATGATGATTTACAAACTACCTTGTTGCATTCCTCTTTAGAAGAAAGTGAAGATGATTTTACGGATAGATTTTGGGGAGGATTAAACCGTGATATTCAAGAGATACTAATTCATGAAGAGTGTTATCCTATGGACCATTTGTTTCATCTTGCTTGCAAAGCTGAACAGGAAATAAAACGACGTGTTGGCCACGAGGAGAACAAGCGCACGGTGCACATTCCAAGAGTTGATATGATTGTTCCTTCAACTACTAGGCATACTATGACAACCAAATCCGTTGTTGTCAGGACTACATCACCTCCACCATGTGACACATCGCCCCCGAGAGTGGCTACATCATCTGAGTTGATCATAAGAGGTAATGACAAAGGTACTGATCTTCCATCTCTACATGAGAATGATGAATGCCTTGTCAATTTGAATGCACCATCTGATGAGCTACCCACTACTTTGATCACACCACCTATTTTAGAGGACTACGTTGATAATTTGACTTTGCCATGTGATCAAACAACTGAAATACCAACAATTTTGAGTGCAACCATTGAATTAACTATTGATGCAAAAGAACCAATGTTTAATCATTTTGATATGACCTCTAATCTTGGTGATGATTCTGTGTTGAATGACTTATTGCATGTTTGCTTATTTAAGCATGTTGTAGCATGTAAATTTGATGCAAGTAAGGTTTATTCACCAATGTTGGGATGGTTTAATGATGAACATTGTCAATCTTTTGAAATGAATAAGAGCTTCACTTATATGTGCAAACTGAGTTGCAATATTTTCATGCCTTCTACTTCTTGTGCTAATTTTTTGGCTTTAGATTTTATGAACTATGCAAGTTACTCATCTATTCATGTGCCATATATGCAAAAATCAAGGGAAGTAAAAATGGATGACATATACATATACAACATGTACACCTTGTCTCTTTTGTTAGCCACATTTCAGATTAACCAACGCCGAGGACGGCTTTATTTTCAAGAAGGGGAGGATGATGAGGACATGACTACCTTGGATATGACCAAAAATATTGCATATATGCATATTTGTCAGGTGATTTCTAGTGCAAACTATTCAATAATCTATTTATGTTATCCAGAACAAAAATACTTCACACACTTTTGTGTTTTGTCTAATTGCAGGTGTATGGGACATTTGTACAATCCACATATGAAGATAAGGAAGAAAGAGATGTTTATTTGCTGTCCAAAAAGTTCTCTCACGTCACTTTTGGCCCAAGAGAAGATAGAGTCCAAGTCTCTCACGTTCTGGATTCAGATTCAGACTGCACAGACATACCTGACTCAAAACGCACACAAGTTTTTCATACGGACTCCGAATTGGGTGATTCTTTTTTTGTTGGAAACTAGATTTCGTGCACTTTCCAACCCAATTGGAATCACCTTCAAATTCGTCCGGAGCGTTGAGTTGTGGACGAAACAATCTGATGCTGCAGCAAAATCCGAGTCAAACTACAAGTCCAAAGGTGTTACATCACCTCCACTTGGGCCCATTGGCCTTGTACGACCTAGATTTAGTTTTAGGCTGCCTTGGGACGTCCTCCCACCTCCTTGGCCTCCACCCCTTGCTCCTATATAAGTAGATCCATCTAGTAGCTTTTTCCTTGGGATTTGTTTAGTTAAAAGTTAGCCATTGCAACTTCGTGTACTTTGTTTGTGTCCAACGACCAGACCAAGACCGCTTACGGATCCCCACCATTATCAATACCTCATATATATTTGCAATATTCAGATTGCTTTATCATATTCTTGCTCGTTCTTCGATTGCTTGCAGGAATAGACCTTCGTGGTCAGGCTGACCGTGCTTCCGGCATCGTCAGTAACCTCAGGAGATTGGTTTAGCGATTGCCAAGGCGCAACGTCGTGCACGTTTGTAGTCAGATCGTCAAAGTCGTCTCCACCAAATCGATAGTTATCATCTCATCGAAAGATCGGGACACCTCGCCTCTATCAGTTTATTATTAGGCTTCATTTGTTGCTCAAATTCTTTTGCCACAATCTGATTTTCACTCTTATTCTTCTCCTGTTGTGCTTTATTAGCTCTATTAATATCATCTTTCAAAATGGAATCAGGAGTCATAGGAAGCAAAGTAATATTTTTATCCTTATGAACAAGAGTATAGTGATTGTTTCTACCATGGTGTACAGAATTTTTATCAAATTGCCATGGTCTACCAAGTAATAAGGAACATGCTTGCATAGGTACCACATCACAATCAACATAATCAGCATATGTAGAGATACTAAAATGCACACGAACAGTACGTGTTACCTTAACCTTGCCGCTGTTGTTGAACCATTGGATGTAGTAAGGATGTGGATGTGGTCTTGTGGTGAGAGAAAGCTTCTCCACCATCTCCATGCTAGCCAAGTTGTTGCAGCTCCCTCCGTCTATGATGACGCGCACAGAACGTTCCTTCACAACTCCCTTGGTATGGAACAAATTGTGCCTCTGATTTTGCTCAGCTTGTGTGACCTGCACACTCAAAACACGTTGAGCAACGCAAATTCAACAAAGCAAAACCCTAAAAAGATTATGCAAGGCTCAGATTGGTTCGGATATGGTGAACTAACCCTAATTTTTTTTTTGTGGATTTTTCGTGGACTATAGGTATGAAGAATAGACTCGATCTAAACTACGAAAAACTGTAAAATCTCACCGAGCAACCTGGAAATCTGATACCACTTGATAGAGGCAAAGGTGTCCCGTCTTTCGATGAGATGGTGGATTTCGCTTTGGTGGAAGTCGACTTTGACGATCCGACTACGAACGTGCGAGGACGTCGCGCCTTAGCAATCGCTAAACCAACTCCGATAGGTTATTGACCACGCCGGAGCACGATCAACCTGACCACGAGGGTCTGTTTCCTGCGAGCAAACGAAGAACAAGCAAGAAACTAAGATTGCAATCTGGATATTGCGAATATAAGATGAAAGCTTTATTGATCAAGGTGGGGTTCTGTGACGCCTTTGTCTGGTCGTTGAACACAAACGAAGTACGCGAAGTTGCAGCTATGGCGAACTTTTAATCTAAACAAAACCCAAAGTCTAAACGATGCCCTAAGGGCTGTATATATGGAGGAAGAGGGGGGAATTTCGTGGCCCTTGGTGGAGGGGTCCGAAATCAACCCTATCTCTTGTTTCCCCACACATACGGACTCTAAAAATAGCCTATACTTATGTATTTCGAAATTACATGGGCCTGGCCCAATAATAAGGTGACGCAGCACCTAAAATAGCCTCGGGACGAAATTTATGAAGTGGCATCTTGTATATTTCGTTCAAGGCTTCATGCACCCATTATGGTGGCTTCAAAGTCCTGAAATCATCACTTGTAACTCCATTCTTGTTCTTGCTCCAATGTTCATCCTTCTCCAAGCTAGGCCCTTCATTTGTAAGCAAAACAAATGTATCCAATTTAGGCAGCGTCATATTCTCATGAACATTAGAATCATTACCAAGAAACGAAAGTACCTGATAATTTAGTTGGCGTGCACGAGCTCTAGTAATTGGTCCAGTATGTATAGCAGCAGGGGCTGTGGGTGTAACAATTGTATTGATGTCCTCATCAGGAATGCTTGCCTCATATTGAATTTGCTTATAATCGTTCATTGCATTCTACTACTAAGATGTGCCCTTTTGAAGTTGTGTATGGTTTCCTACCTCGTGCACCTATTGATTTGTTGCCTCTTCCATCTTCAGAGAAGGTTAATTTTGATGCTAAACAACGTGCTGAATTGATTTTAAAAATGCATGAGTTAACTAAGGAAAACATTGAGCGCATGAATGCTAAATATAAACTTGCTGGAGATAAGGGTAGAAAACATGTTGTGTTTGCACCTGGAGATCTTGTTTGGTTACATTTGCGTAAGGATAGATTTCCTGATTTGCGCAAATCAAAGTTAATGCCACGTGCTGATGGTCCCTTTAAGGTGTTAGAGAAAATAAATGATAATGCATATAAACTTGAGCTGCCTGCAGATTTTGGGGTTAGTCCCACTTTTAACATTGCAGATTTGAAGCCTTATTTTGGTGAGGAAGATGAACTTCCGTCGAGGACGACTTCATTTCAAGAAGGGGAGGATGATGAGGACATCAATACAATTGTTACACCCACAGCCCCTGCTGCTATACATACTGGACCAATTACTAGAGCTCGTGCACGCCAACTAAATTACCAGGTACTTTTGTTTCTTGATAATGATTCTAATGTTCATGAGAATATGATGCTGCCTAAATTGGATACATTTGTTTTGCTTACAAATGAAGGGCCTAGCTTGGAGAAGGATGAACATTGGAGCAAGAACAAGCATGGAGATGATGGCATGCGCAAGGGGAACAAGAACGGAGTTACAAGTGATGATTTCAGGACTTTGAAGCCACCATAATGGGTGCATGAAGCCTTGGACGAAATATACAAGATGCCACTTCATAAATTTCGTCCCGAGGCTATTTTAGGTGCTGCGTCACCTTATTATTGGGCCAGGCCCATGTAATTTCGAAATACATAAGTATAGGCTATTGTTAGAGTCCGTATGTGTGGGGAAACAAGAGATAGGGTTGATTTCGGACCCCTCCACCAAGGGCCACGAAATTCCCCCCTCTTCCTCCATATATACAGCCCTTAGGGCATCGTTTAGACTTTGGGTTTTGTTTAGATTAAAAGTTCGCCATAGCTGCAACTTCGCGTACTTCGTTTGTGTTCAACGACCAGACAAAGGCGTCACAGAACCCCACCTTGATCAATAAAGCTTTCATCTTATATTCGCAATATCCAGATTGCAATCTCAGTTTCTTGCTTGTTCTTCATTTGCTCGCAGGAAACAGACCCTCGTGGTCAGGTTGATCGTGCTCCGGCGTGGTCAATAACCTCTCGGAGTTGGTTTAGCGATTGCTAAGGCGCGACGTCCTCGCACGTTCGTAGTCGGATCGTCAAAGTCGACTTCCACCAAAGCGAAATCCATCATCTCATCGAAAGACGGGACACCTTTGCCTCTATCAATACGTGATGTACCATCCTTTTTCGGCACTAGAATAATAGGAACAGCACAAGGACTAAGGGATTCGCGTATATAACCTTTGTCGAGAAGCTCTTGTACTTGACGCATAATCTCCTTCGTCTCCTCTGGATTGGTACGGTATGGTGCACGGTTTGGCAGTGAAGCACCGGGAATTAAGTCAATCTGATGCTCAATCCCTCGAATAGGCGGTAATCCCGGTGGCACGTCTTGTGGAAAAATGTCAGCGAACTCCTGCAAAATGTTAGTGACAGCAGGAGGCAAAGAGGAAGGCACGTCCTCGAATGAAAATAATGCCTCTTTGCACACAAAAGCATAGCAAACAGATTTGCTGAAATCTAGCTCATCAATATCAGATTTGGTGGCAAATAAACATGCACTTTTCAATTTAATTTCAGAAGCAACACTAGATGGTTTATTATTAGGCTTCATTTGTTGCTCAAATTCTTTTGCCACAATCTGATTTTCAATCTTATTCGTCTCCTGTTTTGCTTTATTAGCTCTATTAATATCATCTTTCAAAATGGAATCAGGAGTCATAGGAAGCAAAGTAATATTTTTATCCTTATGAACAAGAGTATAGTGATTGTTTCTACCATGGTGTACAGAATTTTTATCAAATTGCCATGGTCTACCAAGTAATAAGGAACATGCTTGCATAGGTACCACATCACAATCAACATAATCAGCATATGTAGAGATACTAAAATGCACACGAACAGTACGTGTTACCTTAACCTTGCCGCTGTTGTTGAAGCATTGGATGTAGTAAGGATGTGGATGTGGTCTTGTGGTGAGAGAAAGCTTCTCCACCATCTCCATGCTAGCCAAGTTGTTGCAGCTCCCTCCGTCTATTATGACGCGCACAGAACGTTCCTTCACAACTCCCTTGGTATGGAACAAATTGTGCCTCTGATTTTGCTCAGCTTGTGTGACCTGCACACTCAAAACACGTTGAGCAACTAAACATTCATACCTGTCAGCGTCCTCAGGAGCCATGTATTGCGTCTCATGATCAGAATCATCTCCACCATGTTCTTCACGTGTAATAAGAGCCAATGTCTCCTCATCATAGTCACTAGCGGACTCATATCCACCATCCGCGGTAGCAATCATCACACGCGGAGATTTGCATTCCCTCGCATAATGACCTCCTCCCTTACAACGACGACAAATAATATCACTTGTGTGCCCTGTTGATGCCATGGAAGAAGAAGAACGCTGTGCGGGCCCCGCAGGTGCGCTCTTGGCAGATAATGGTGGTTGTGCCTGTTTTCTTGTATCACGGCTGGAGGTGGCACCGGATGGAGGTGTTGGCGCAGTTGAAGTAGAAGATGCACGTGGTGTCCATGATGAAGGTCGGCCTGCAGAAAAGTTAGTTCGCGCCAATGCTTGTCGATCCTGCACTTCACGTTCAGCTTTACAAGCAAGATGAAATAAACGAGTGATATTAGTATACTCCTTATAGTCTAGAATGGTCTGAATCTCTCTATTTAATCCACCCAGAAAACGTGCAAGCATAGCTTCATTCTCCTCAACAATACCACATCGAATCATGCCAGTTTGTAATTCCTGATAATATTCTTCTACAGAATTTTTTCCTTGTCTTAAACGCTGCAATTTTTGAAGCAATTCACGTTGATAATATGGTGGAACCCAACGCGTACGCATAGCAGTTTTCAAAGCAGCCCAAGTAGTTGGAATAGGATATAATCTACAATGTTCAGACCACCATACACATGCAAAACTAGTGAAAGCACAAACAGCAGCAGCAACTCGTCTCTCCTCAGGATATTGTAAACATGTAAATCGTTGTTCAGTTTCTAACTCCCAAGCAAGATATATATCAGGAACATATCTACCCTCAAATGGTGGAATATTCAATTTCAGTTTAGGAATATGGACATCATCTCGTACCTGAGGTGGTGGTGCAGGCCTACCATTACGAATATATACCTGAGGTCGACCTGCTGGTGGTGGTGCTGGTGGCTGCTCGTAGATCTGATTTTGATCAACCTCATCCTCATAATCGCCCGCATACTCATCATCCTCCTGGGTACCAGCAGCAGCAGTAGCAGGAGCCAAAGAAACACCAACAGCAGTAACAGCGGCACCAGAATTTTGTCCTGGCACAATAGGAACACGCTGTGCTCGTCCATACTGATTCGGAAGGGGGCGTAGTTGTTGTTGTTGCAGAGGTGCGACAGGTGCAGCCGGTGGTGGAAGACGCGCAAGCAGTTCATTAAATCTGTTATCGAGCTTTGTTTCGAACGTCTTCTCAAGGCCAGTGATCTTCTCCATGGCCTCTTCAAAATTGTTCAGCACATCTTGTACCTGTTCAGTCATCATTTGCTGAAACTTATCATGAAGCTCCTTGTTCGATAAGTTCTCCCAGTCAATCTCGTCGGCTTGTGATCCTGGCATGGTTAGCAGCAATAGAAACACACAAGAATATGCTCCTACAGACTACTAAGAAGTGGTGGTGGTGTATCACAAATCCGTCAAGCAAATCTCAAATTCTTACCAGTTCTTACCCAGCAGCAGGCGGTGATCGGCAACCGTTGTAGTCAAAAACTCTCAAAGCTTGGATAGAGCGATTACCAGGGAGAGTCAAACACACGACGTAGATGTATGTGGAGCTGGGAAGGCTTATAGTATGGTAGCAAAAAGGGTCAGCAATAATCAATTCAGAGATGCAAAGTTGAATAAACGCTCAACGACGGTACTGTGCTGGTCCTAGGCTAGACTGTGCTAGAGACGCGAGCCTAGAACACCAACAAAATCACGGCGCGGCACGTAAACAAGGGAAAAGCACACTCTGAAAAAAAAATTCGCTTTTTTTTTCGCTCTTTTTTTTGCGCTCTTTTTTTTTGTGCTGCTTTTTTTTGCGAAAAATCACTATAATGGCGAGTGTCTCAAAACTCTTCCTAGGTCAAACTGACAGGATGGGCACGAAATTTTTTTTTTTCGACCAAAATTTTTTTTTTCGACTGCCCGGACCCAAAAACTGGAAACGGGTCAAAAAAACTTCCTATAATGGCACCTGTCTCAAAACACTCAGAAACACCTAAAAATAGGATAGCCAGAATTTTTTTCGAAAAATGTGTTTTCGAAAAATTTTGGGCCTAAACGGAGCGTGGCTACCCGACCCTTTTTATTTCGAAACCTACTCCGGCAAGAAACACGAATCGGAAACTAGATGGATCTCGAAAACAAACCTAATAAGCAAAGAACTCGGATTTGTGGTGGATATATGGTGGTGGTATATGGCAGCGGTGGTGGTAGCGGTGGTAGTATATGGATATGGATCGGTGGTGGTATATGGACACGGATTGGTGGTGGTATATGGATACGGATTCGGAGCGGTGGCGGATAAGCGGTGGTGGTAGATGGCAGGGGCGATGATGATGGCGCGGCGGCGGCGTGACAACTTATGACCAGAACTCGAAACTCTAAAAGACTAGACTCTAAGACCAGCAACTAGACACGACGATGCAACCGCAAATTCAACAAAGCAAAACCCTAAAAAGATTATGCAAAGGCTCAGATTGGTTCGGATATGATGAACTAACCCTAATTTTTTTTGTGGCTTTTTCGTGGACTGTAGGTATGAAGAACAGACTCGATCTAAACTACGAAAAACTGTAAAATCTCACAGAGCAACCTGGAAATCTGATACCACTTGATAGAGGCAAAGGTGTCCCGTCTTTCGATGAGATGATGGATATCGCTTTGGTGGAAGTCGACTTTGACGATCCGACTACGAACGTGCGAGGACGTCGCGCCTTAGCAATCGCTAAACCAACTCCGAGAGGTTATTGACCACGCCGGAGCATGATCAACCTGACCACGAGGGTCTGTTTCCTGCGAGCAAACGAAGAACAAGCAAGAAACTAAGATTGCAATCTGGATATTGCGAATATAAGATGAAAGCTTTATTGATCAAGGTGGGGTTCTGTGACGCCTTTGTCTGGTCGTTGAACACAAACGAAGTACGCGAAGTTGCAGCTATGGCAAACTTTTAATCTAAACAAAACCCAAAGTCTAAACGATGCCCTAAGGGCTGTATATATGGAGGAAGAGGGGGGGAATTTCGTGGCCCTTGGTGGAGGGGTCCGAAATCAACCCTATCTCTTGTTTCCCCACACATACGGACTCTAAAAATAGCCTATACTTATGTATTTCGAAATTACATGGGCCTGGCCCAATAATAAGGTGACGCAGCACCTAAAATAGCCTCGGGACGAAATTTATGAAGTGGCGTCTTGTATCTTTCGTCCAAGGCTTCATGCACCCATTATGGTGGCTTCAAAGTCCTGAAATCATCACTTGTAACTCCGTTCTTGTTTCCCTTGCGCATGCCATCATCTCCATGCTTGTTCTTGCTCCAATGTTCATCCTTCTCCAAGCTAGGCCCTTCATTTGTAAGCAAAACAAATGTATCCAATTTAGGCAGCATCATATTCTCATGAACATTAGAATCATTACCAAGAAACGAAAGTACCTGGTAATTTAGTTGGCGTGCACGAGCTCTAGTAATTGGTCCAGTATGTATAGCAGCAGGGGCTGTGGGTGTAACAATTGTATTGATGTCCTCATCAAAAACATTGAGCGTATGAATGCTAAATATAAACTTGCTGGAGATAAGGGTAGAAAACATGTTGTGTTTGCACCTGGAGATCTTGTTTGGTTACATTTGCGTAAGGATAGATTTCCTGATTTGCGCAAATCAAAGTTAATGCCACGTGCTGATGGTCCCTTTAAGGTGTTAGAGAAAATAAATGATAATGCATATAAACTTGAGCTGCCTGCAGATTTTGGGGTTAGTCCCACTTTTAACATTGCAGATTTGAAGCCTTATTTTGGTGAGGAAGATGAACTTCCGTCGAGGACGACTTCATTTCAAGAAGGGGAGGATGATGAGGACATCAATACAATTGTTACACCCACAGCCCCTGCTGCTATACATACTGGACCAATTACTAGAGCTCGTGCACGCCAACTAAATTACCAGGTACTTTTGTTTCTTGATAATGATTCTAATGTTCATGAGAATATGATGCTGCCTAAATTGGATACATTTGTTTTGCTTACAAATGAAGGGCCTAGCTTGGAGAAGGATGAACATTGGAGCAAGAACAAGCATGGAGATGATGGCATGCGCAAGGGGAACAAGAACGGAGTTACAAGTGATGATTTCAGGACTTTGAAGCCACCATAATGGGTGCATGAAGCCTTGGACGAAATATACAAGATGCCACTTCATAAATTTCGTCCCGAGGCTATTTTAGGTGCTGCGTCACCTTATTATTGGGCCAGGCCCATGTAATTTCGAAATACATAAGTATAGGCTATTTTTATAGTCCGTATGTGTGGGGAAACAAGAGATAGGGTTGATTTCGGACCCCTCCACCAAGGGCCACGAAATTCCCCCCTCTTCCTCCATATATACAGCCCTTAGGGCATCGTTTAGACTTTGGGTTTTGTTTAGATTAAAAGTTCGCCATAGCTGCAACTTCGCGTACTTCGTTTGTGTTCAACGACCAGACAAAGGCGTCACAGAACCCCACCTTGATCAATAAAGCTTTCATCTTATATTCGCAATATCCAGATTGCAATCTTAGTTTCTTGCTTGTTCTTCGTTTGCTCGCAGGAAACAGACCCTCGTGGTCAGGTTGATCGTGCTCCGGCGTGGTCAATAACCTCTCGGAGTTGGTTTAGCGATTGCTAAGGCGCGACGTCCTCGCACGTTCGTAGTCGGATCGTCAAAGTCGACTTCCACCAAAGCGAAATCCACCATCTCATCGAAAGACGGGACACCTTTGCCTCTATCAGACACAGGTACTGATCTTCCATCTCTACATGAGAATGATGAATGCCTTATCAATTTGAATGCACCATCTGATGAGCTACCCACTACTTTGATCACACCACCTATTTTAGAGGACTACGTTGATAATTTGACTTTGCCATGTGATCAAACAACTGAAATACCAACAATTTTGAGTGCACCCATTGAATTAACTATTGATGCAAAAGAACCAATGTTTAATCATTTTGATATGACCTCTAATCTTGGTGATAGAGGCAAAGGTGTCCCGTCTTTCGATGAGATGATGGATATCGCTTTGGTGGAAGTCGACTTTGACGATCCGACTACGAACGTGCGAGGACGTCGCGCCTTAGCAATCGCTAAACCAACTCCGAGAGGTTATTGACCACGCCGAAGCACGATCAACCTGACCACGAGGGTCTGTTTCCTGCGAGCAAACGAAGAACAAGCAAGAAACTAAGATTGCAATCTGGATATTGCGAATATAAGATGAAAGCTTTACTGATCAAGGTGGGGTTCTGTGACGCCTTTGTCTGGTCGTTGAACACAAACAAAGTACACGAAGTTGCAGCTATGGCGAACTTTTAATCTAAACAAAACCCAAAGTCTAAACGATGCCCTAAGGGCTGTATATATGGAGGAAGAGGGGGGAATTTCGTGGCCCTTGGTGGAGGGGTCCGAAATCAACCCTATCTCTTGTTTCCCCACACATACGGACTCTAAAAATAGCCTATACTTATGTATTTCGAAATTACATGGGCCTGGCCCAATAATAAGGTGACGCAGCACCTAAAATAGCCTCGGGACGAAATTTATGAAGTGGCATCTTGTATATTTCGTCCAAGGCTTCATGCACCCATTATGGTGGCTTCAAAGTCCTGAAATCATCACTTGTAACTCCGTTCTTGTTCCCCTTGCGCATGCCATCATCTCCATGCTTGTTCTTGCTCCAATGTTCATCCTTCTCCAAGCTAGGCCCTTCATTTGTAAGCAAAACAAATGTATCCAATTTAGGCAGCATCATATTCTCATGAACATTAGAATCATTACCAAGAAATGAAAGTACCTGGTAATTTAGTTGGCGTGCGCGAGCTCTAGTAATTGGTCTCGTATATGTAGCAGGGGCTGTGGGTGTAACAATTGTATTGATGTCCTCATCAACCCTTATCTCCAGCAAGTTTATATTTAGCATTCATACGCTCAATGTTTTCCTTAGTTAACTCATGCATTTTTAAAATCAATTCAGCACGTTGTTTAGCATCAAAATTAACCTTCTCCGAAGATGGAAGAGGCAACAAATCAATAGGTGCACGAGGTAGGAAACCATACACAACTTCAAAAGGGCACATCTTAGTAGTAGAATGCAATGAACGATTATAAGCAAATTCAATATGAGGCAAGCATTCCTCCCACATTTTCTTATTACTCTTCAAAACAGCCCTAAGCATAGTAGACAATGTTCTATTGACTACTTCAGTTTGGCCATCAGTTTGGGGGTGACAAGTAGTACTAAAAAGCAGTTTAGTCCCCAACTTAGCCCATAAACATCTCCAAAAGTGGCTAAGAAATTTAGTATCACGATCTGAAACAATAGTATTTGGCACACCATGCAAGCGAATAATTTCACGAAAGAACAAATTAGCAACATTAACAGCATCATCGCTTTTATGACATGGTATAAAGTGTGCCATTTTCGAGAATCTATCCACGACAACAAACATGCTATCCCTCCCCTTCTTTGTTCGAGGTAAACCTAAAACAAAGTCCATAGATATATCCTCCCAAGGAACACTAGGTACAGGCAAAGGCATATATAAACCATGAGGATTGAGTCGTGACTTAGCTTTTTGACATGTAGTGCAGCGAGCAATAAAACGCTCAACATCCCGTCTCATCTTTGGCCAAAAGAAATGTGTAGCAAGTACGTCCTCCGTCTTCTTCACGCCAAAGTGTCCCATTAATCCTCCTCCATGCGCCTCCTGCAACAACAAAATACGAACGGAGCTAGCTGGAATGCATAGCTTGTTAGCACGAAACACAAATCCATCGTTAACGACAAACTTGTTCCACATTCTTCCTTCTTTAGAATTCTGCATTACATCTTTAAAATCAGCATCATGCACATATTGATCTTTGATGGTCTCCAAACCAAATATTTTGAAGTCAAGTTGTGAAAGCATAGTATAGCGACGAGACAATGCATCAGCAATAACATTTTCTTTTCCCTTCTTGTGTTTAATGACATAAGGGAAAGTCTCAATAAATTCAACCCATTTAGCATGTCTACGATTCAGTTTAGCTTGACTTTTAATATGTTTCAACGATTCATGATCAGAATGTATAACAAATTCTTTGGGCCATAAATAATGTTGCCATGTTTCTAAAGTCCGAACAAGAGCATATAATTCTTTATCGTAAGTAGAATAATTCAGACTAGGCCCACTCAATTTTTTAGAAAAGTATGCAACAGGTTTGCCATCTTGTAATAACACACCTCCTAATCCAATTCCACTAGCATCACATTCAAGCTCAAAAGTCTTATTAAAATCAGGAAGTTGGAGTAAAGGAGCATGTGTCAACTTATCTTTCAATACCGTGAAGGCTTCTTCCTGTGCGGTACCCCAAAGAAAAGGCACATCTTTCTTTGTAAGCTCATTGAGAGGTTCAGCAATGGTGCTGAAATCTCTCACAAAACGCCTATAGAATCCAGCAAGGCCAAGAAAACTCCTCACTTGTGTGACCGTTTTGGGCTGCGGCCAACTCTCAATAGCTTCAATCTTGGCTTTATCAACTTCAACTCCCTGTGGAGTAACAACATAGCCAAGAAAAGATACTCGGTCGGTGCAAAAGGTGCACTTCCCAAGGTTACCAAACAAACGCGCATCACGTAGAGCAATAAAAACAGCACGTAAATGTTCCAAATGTTCTTCCAAAGATCTGCTATAAATCAGTATATCATCAAAATTGACTACCACAAATCGTCCAATGAAAGCATGTAAAACTTCGTTCATTAGTCTCATGAAAGTACTAGGTGCATTAGTTAACCCAAAAGGCATGACTACCACTCATATAATCCAAACTTAGTTTTAAATGCTGTTTTCCATTCATCCCCCAATTTCATACGAATTTGATGGTATCCACTACGCAAATCAACTTTGGAGAATATTGTAGAGCCACTCAATTCATCAAGCATATCATCTAGCCTAGGAATAGGATGACGATAACGAATAGTAATATTATTAATGCCTCTACAGTCAACACACATACGCGATGTACCATCCTTTTTCGGCACTAGAATAATAGGAACAGCTCAAGGACTAAGGGATTCGCGTATATAACCTTTGTCGAGAAGCTCTTGTACTTGACGCATAATCTCCTTCGTCTCCTCTGGATTGGTACGGTATGGCGCACGGTTTGGCAGTGAAGCACCGGGAATTAAGTCGATCTGATGCTCAATCCCTCGAATAGGTGGTAATCCCGGTGGCACGTCTTGTGGAAAGACGTCAGCGAACTCCTGCAAAATGTTAGTGATAGCAGGAGGCAAAGAGGAAGGCACGTCCTCGAATGAAAATAATGCCTCTTTGCACACAAAAGCATAGCAAACAGATTTGCTGAAATCTAGCTCATCAGTATCAGATTTGGTGGCAAATAAACATGCACTTTTCAATTTAATTTCAGAAGCAACACTAGATGGTTTATTATTAGGCTTCATTTGTTGCTCAAATTCTTTTGCCACAATCTGATTTTCACTCTTATTCTTCTCTTGTTTTGCTTTATTAGCTCTATTAATATCATCTTTCAAAATAGAATCAGGAGTCATAGGAAGCAAAGTAATATTTTTATCCTTATGAACAAGAGTATACTGATTGTTTCTACCATGGTGTACAGAATTTTTATCAAATTGCCATGGTCTACCAAGTACTGAGGAACATGCTTGCATAGGTACCACATCACAATCAACATAATCAGCATATGTAGATATACTAAAATGCACACGAACAGTACGTGTTACCTTAACCTTGCCGCTGTTGTTGAACCATTGGATGTAGTAAGGATGTGGATGTGGTCTTGTGGAGAGAGAAAGCTTCTCCACCATCTCCATGCTAGCCAAGTTGTTGCAGCTCCCTCCGTCTATGATGACGCGCACAGAACGTTCCTTCACAACTCCCTTGGTATGGAACAAATTGTGCCTCTGATTTTGCTCAGCTTGTGAGACCTGCACACTTAAAACACGTTGAGCAACTAAACATTCATACCTGTCAGCATCTTCAGGAGCCATGTATTGCGTCTCATGATCAGAATCATCTCCACCATGTTCTTCACGTGTAATAAGAGCCAAAGTCTCCTCATCATAGTCACTAGCGGACTCATATCCACCATCCGCGGTAGCAATCATCACACGCGGAGATTTGCATTCTCTCACATAATGACCTCCTCCCTTACAACGACGACAAATAATATCACTTGTGTGCCCTGTTGATGCTATGAAAGAAGAAGAACGCTGTGCAGGCCCCGCAGGTGCGCTCTTGGCAGATAATGGTGGTTGTGCCTGTTTTCTTGTATCACGGCTGGAGGTGGCACCTGATGGAGGTGCTGGTGCAGTTGAAGTAGAAGATGCACGTGGTGTCCATGATGAAGGTCGGCCTGCAGAAAAGTTAGTTCGCCCCAATGCTTGTCGATCCTGCACTACACGTTCAGCTTTACAAGCAAGATGGAATAAACGAGTGATATTAGTAGACTCCTTATAGTCTAGAATGGTCTGAATCTCTCTATTTAATCCACCCAGAAAACGTGCAAGCATAGCTTCATTTTCCTCAACAATACCACATCTAATCATGCCAGTTTGTAATTCCTGATAATATTCTTCTACAGAATTTTTCCCTTGTCTTAAACGCTGCAATTTTTGAAGCAATTCACGTTGATAATATGGTGGAACCCAACGCGTACGCATAGCAGTTTTCAAAGCAGCCCAAGTAGTTGGAATAGGATATAATCTACAATGTTCAGACCACCATACACATGCAAAACTAGTGAAAGCACAAACAGCAGCAGCAACTCGTCTCTCCTCAGGATATTGTAAACATGTAAATCGTTGTTCAGTTTCTAACTCCCAAGTAAGATATATATCAGGAACATATCTACCCTCAAATGGTGGAATATTCAATTTCAATTTAGGAATATGGACATCATCTCGTACCTGAGGTGGTGGTGCAGGCCTACCATTACGAATATATACCTGAGGTCGACCTGCTGGTGGTGGTGCAGGTGGCTGCACGTAGTGCTGATTTTGATCGACCTCATCCTCATAATCTCCCACATAATCATCCTCCTCCACATCAGCAGCAGGAGCCACAGAAGTATCAACAGCAGCACCAACAGTTTGGCCAAACGCAAGAGGAACACGGCTCGCTCGGCGAAGGTCTGTTTCGCGACGTGGAGGTAGTCGTTGTTGTTGTTGTTGGAGAGGTGCGTTAGGTGCAGCGGGTGGTGGTGGTGGAAGACGCGCGAGCAATTCATTAAACTTGTTATCGAGCTTTGTTTCGAACGTCTTCTCCATGCCATCTATCTTCTCCATGGCCTCTTCAAATCTGTTTAGCACATCTTGCACCTGTCCACTCATCATTTGCTGAAACTTATCATGAAGCTCCTTGTTCGATAAATTCTCCCAGTCAATCTCGTCGGCTTGTGATCCTGGCATGGTTAGCAGCAATAGAAACACACAAGAATATGATCCTACAGACTACAAACAAGTGGTGGTGGTGGGTGTCACAAATCCGTCAAGCAAAACTCAAATTCTTACCAGTTCTTACCCAGCAACAGGCGGTGATCGGCAACCGTTGTAGTCAATACTCTCAAAGCTTGGAGATTACCAGGGAGAGTCAAACGCACGACGTAGATGTATGTGGAGCTGGGAAGGCTTATAATATGGTAGCAAAAAGGGTCAGCAATAATCAATTCAGAGATGCAAAGTTGAATAAACGCTCAACGACGGTACTGTGCTGGTCCTAGGCTAGACTGTGCTAGAGACGCGAGCCTAGAACACCAACAAAATCACGGCGCAGCACGTAAACAAGGGAGGAGCACACTTTGAATTTTTTTCTCTTTTTTTTGCACTTTTTTTTTCCTCTTTTTTTTTGCTCCGCAACAAATTTTTTTCGAAAAAGTCTACAAATGGTCTAAAAACTGCCTAGCCAGAATTTTCCAGACTTAGTTTTTTTTTGAAACTGGAACTATTTTTCTTCTACGGATGGCTCGGAAGTTGGGGAGTCCTTCTCTGTCACGACTCGGAGTATCGCGTGATCTGGAAATCGAGAACAATGCAACAATTACTGGACTCGGACTAGGACTAGTGGCGGAGATGAATCTGGTGGAACTCGGACTGGTGGCGGAGATGAATCTGGTGGAACACGGACAGGTGGCGGATATATGTTGCAGGTGAACTCGGATTGGCGTGATGGCGGCGGATATGTGGTGGCGTATATGGATTCGGATTGGCGGTGAAGATGTGGTGGTGGTATATGGCAACAGCGACGATGATGATGCGGTGGTGATATATGGCAGCGGCGACGTGACAACCTGTGAACAGAACTCGAAACTCTAAAAGACTAGACGCTAAGACCAGCAACTTGACACGACGATGCAACCGCAAATTCAACAAAGCAAATACAGAAAAGATTATGCAAAGGCTCAGATTGGTTCGGATGGGATGAACTAACCCTATTTTTTTGGCTTTTTCGTGGACTATAGGTATGAAGAACAGACTCGATCTAAACTACGAAAAACTGTAAAATCTCACCGAGCAACCTGGAAATCTGATACCACTTGATAGAGGCAAAGGTGTCCCGTCTTTCGATGAGATGATGGATATCGCTTTGGTGGAAGTCGACTTTGACGATCCGACTACGAACGTGCGAGGACGTCGCGCCTTAGCAATCGCTAAACCAACTCCGAGACGTTATTGACCACGCCGGAGCACGATCAACCTGACCACGAGGGTCTGTTTCCTGCGAGCAAACGAAGAACAAGCAAGAAACTAAGATTGCAATCTGGATATTGCAAATATAAGATGAAAGCTTTATTGATCAAGGTGGGGTTCTGTGACGCCTTTGTCTGGTCATTGAACACAAACGAAGTACGCGAAGTTGTAGCTATGGCGAACTTTTAATCTAAACAAAACCCAAAGTCTAAACGGTGCCCTAAGGGCTGTATATATGGAGGAAGAGAGGGGAATTTCGTGGCCCTTGGTGGAGGGGTCCGAAATCAACCCTATCTCTTGTTTCCCCACACATACGGACTCTAAAAATAGCCTATACCTATGTATTTCGAAATTACATGGGCCTGGCCCAATAAAAAGGTGACGCAGCACCTATAATAGCCTCGGGACGAAATTTATGAAGTGGCATCTTGTATATTTCGTCCAAGGCTTCATGCACCCATTATGGTGGCTTCAAAGTCCTGAAATCATCACTTGTAACTCCGTTCTTGTTCCCCTTGCGCATGGCATCATCTCCATGCTTGTTCTTGCTCCAATGTTCATCCTTCTCCAAGCTAGGCCCTTCATTTGTAAGCAAAACAAATGTATCCAATTTAGGCAGCATCATATTCTCATGAACATTAGAATCATTACCAAGAAACAAAAGTACCTGATAATTTAATTGGCGTGCGCGAGCTCTAGTAATTGGTCCGGTATATGTAGCAGTAGGGGCTGTGGGTGTAACAATGGTATTGATGTCCTCATCAGGTGGTGGTGGCGGGTGTCACAAATCTGTCAAGCAAATCTCAAATTCTTACCAGTTCTTACCCAGCAGCAGGCGGTGATCGGCAACCGTTGTAGTCAAAAACTGTCAATAGCTTGGATAGAGCGATTGCCAGGGAGAGTCAAACGCACGACGTAGATGTATGTGGAGCTGGGAAGGCTTATAGTATGGTAGCAAAAAGGGTCAGCAATAATCAATTCAGAGATGCAAAGCTGAATAAACGCTCAACGATGGTACTGTGCTGGTCCTAGGCTAGACCGTGCTAGAGACGCGAGCCTAGAACACTAACAAAATCACGGCGCTGCACGTAAATAAGGGAAAAGCACACTCTGGAACTCTTTTTTTTCGCTCTTTTTTCTTTCTTTTTTTGTGCTCCTCTTTTTTTTGCGAAAAATCACTATAATGGCGAGTGTCTCAAAACTCTTCCCTCGTCAAACTAATAGGATGGGCACGAAATTTTTTTTTCACTTTTTTTCGAAAATGAGGGCAGCGACGACGAAAAAGTGCGACAAAAAATCACTATGATGGCACATGGCTCAAAAGACTCAGAAAAGCCTAAAAATAGGATGGGGAAAAAAATTGCCCGTGAAAATTTTGGCCTAAAAACTGCCCGGGGGTCTCCAGACTCTTTTTTTTTCGAGACCTACGCAGGCAAGGAAACACGAATCAGAATTGAGATTGATCTCAAGAACAAACCTAATATGAGAAGAACTCGGATTGGTGGTGGATATATGGTTGTGGTATATGGCAGCGGTGGTGGTATATGGTAGCGGTGGTGGTATATGGATAGAAATTGGTGGTGGTATATGGATACGGATTGGTAGTGGTGTATGGATATGGATTCAGAGCGGTGGCGGATAAGAAAAAGTGGTAGATGGGCGATGATGATGGTGCGGCGGTGGCGTGACAACTTATGACCAGAACTCGAAACTCTAAAAGACTAGACTCTAAGACCAGCAACTTGACACGATGATGCAACCGCAAATTCAACAAAGCAAAAACCCTAAAAAGATTATGCAAAGGCTCAGATTGGTTCGGATATGATGAACTAACCCTAATTTTTTTTGTGTGGCTTTTTTCGTGGACTGTAGGTATGAAGAACAGACTCGATCTAAGCTATGAAAAAATGTAAAATCTCACCGAGCAACCTGGAAATCTGATACCACTTGATAGAGGCTAAGGTGTCCCGATGTTTCGATGAGATGGTGGCTATCGTTTTCTGTGGGAGTCGACCTTGACGATCCGACTACGAACGTGCGAGACGTCGCGCCTTAGCAATCGCTAAACCAACTTCCGAGGGTTATTGACCACGCCGGAGCACGATCAACCTGACCACGAGGGTCTGTTTCCTGCGAGCAAACGAAGAACAAGCAAGAAACTGAGATTGCAATCTGGATATTGCGAATATAAGATGAAAGCTTTATTGATCAAGGTGGGGTTCTGTGACGTCTTGGTCTGGTCGTTGGACACAAACGAAGTACGCGAAGTTGCAGCTATGGCGAACTTTTGATCTAAACAAAACCCAAAGTCTAAACGACGCCCTAAGGGCTGTATATATGGAGGAAGACGGGGAATTTCGTGGCCCTTGAGGGTGGGGTCCGAAACCAACCCTAACTCTTGTTTCCCCACACATACGGACTCTAAAAATAGCCTATACGTAAGTATTTCGAAATTACATGGGCCTGGCCCATTAATAAGGTGACGCAGCACCTAGAATAGCCTATGGACGAATATTATGAAGTGGCATCTTGTATATTTCGTCCAAGGCTTCATGCACTCCTTATGGCGGCTTCAAAGTCTTGAAATCATCACTTGTAACTCCGTTCTCGATCCCCTTGCGCATGCCATCAACTCCATGCGTGTTCTTGCTCCAATGTTCATCCTTCTCCAAGCTAGGCCCTTCATTTGTAAGCAAAACAAATGTATCCAATTTAGGCAGCATCATAATCTCATGAACATTAGAATCATTACCAAGAAACGAAAGTACCTGGTAATTTAACTGGCGTGCGCGAGCTCTAGTAATTGGTCCAGTATATGTAACAGTAGGGGCTGTGGGTGTAACAATGGTATTGATGTCCTCATCATCCTCCGCTGTCTCGTCGCCATTGCCTTCTTTAGGGGTGTCCACCATATATATGTCATGTGATGAAGTGCTTGTCCGGCGCCCTGTGGGCGCTGGATCCTGTTCATCTCCTGCATCTTCGTCCATGCCGTTGATGTCTCCGGAGTCAAAGTTGAGCATGTCGGTTAAGTCGTCGACATTGGCTACTAATTGGGTGGTGAGAGGGAAGCGAATTTCTTCGTCGTCCATATCCCATTCTAGCCGGACATAGTTCGACCAAGGTTCTCCTGACAAGGAGAGAGACTTTAAAGAATTTAGCACATCGCCGAAAGGCAAGTGCTGAAAGATATCCGCGGAGGTGAAGTCCATGATCGGCGCCCGGTCGGATTCGATGGGCACGGATGCAGGCGGCTCGAAATCCGTGGCCAAAGATGAATCCAGTGGTTCGGCGACACAGCTCTCTTAAGGGGTGAAGTCAGTATCCGGCTCAATCGCCACTGAGAGTGCGGCCTCCATGGCGGGGTCTATCCCTCCGTCCTTGGATGGCGCAATTTGCTCCGGATTGAAGGCCGGAGTAGTTGCACATGCGATCTCCCGAACATTGTCCGACGGCAGAGTTATGGCGTGCTCGTCGTGACTGTGCGGCGCACCTGACACGGGCTCGAATCCGTCGAAGATCAAGTCTCCATGGACGTCGGCAGTGTAGTTTAAGTTTCCGAATCTGACCTGATGGCCAGGGGGCTTAGCTCTCGATCTGCTCCAGATGGCCAAGCGAATTGGCCCGCAGTGCGAAGCCGCCGAATACAAAGATCTGTCCGGGAAGGAAAACCTCACCCTGGACCGCATCACTACTGATGATTGAAGGAGCCATCAAGCCTTATGGTGACGACATAGTGGAACTCTCAATGAAAGCACCAATGTCGGTGTCAAAACCGGCGGATCTCGAGTAGGGTGTCCCGAACTGTGCGTCTAAGGCGGATGGTAACAGGAGGCAGGGGACACGATGTTTACCCAGGTTCGGGCCCTCTTGATGGAGGTAATACCCTACGTCATGCTTGATTGTTCTTAATGATATGAGTATTACAAGAGTTGATCTACGACGAGATCGTAGAGTCTAAACCCTAGAAGCTAGCCTATGGTATGATTGTATATTGTCCTACGGACTAAACCCTCCGGTTTATATAGACACCGGAGGGGGCTAGGGTTACACAGAGTCGGTTACAAGGGAGGAGATCTTCATATCCGTATTGCCTAGCTTGCCTTCCATGCCAAGGAGAGTCCCATCCGGACATGGGACGAAGTCTTCAATCTTGTATCTTCATAGTCCAATAGTCCGGCCAAAGGATATAGTCCGGCTGTCCAGAGACCCCCTAATCCAGGACTCCCTCAGAGATGAACCTTACCTTGTATCTTTCCCTTCGTTGTTCATGTACCTTATGGATCTTGTGTGTTTGATTGTCTAGTGGATGTGTGATTGGACTTGTTCTTGAGTGTTCCCCTTGTGATTTCTCTCCGTTCTTCCCCGTGTTCTTCGCGTTCTTAGTTGGGATCCGCTCTTTTCGTGAAAGATCGGCCGTATAGGGTTCCACCCTACATCATCTTGGTATCTAGAGCCACATTGATCATGATTTCGGAGCCTTCCCTCTTCGTTTTCTAGCCTAATTTTGTTGCGTTCTTCCCCAATTTCGAAAATCCCCACCAAAAATAGCCCCAAATTTTTTTGTGATTTGTTGGTTTGACGAAGTTTTGTTGGATTTGATCCATAGATTTGCTCGGTTTCAAGTGCATCTAGCATCTCCCCAAGTTTCCCCATCTTTCATCCATGAAATCTCATCAATTTTGACCCCAAAATCATCAAATTCCGCCTAAAATCGCGTCCCGCATCTCAAATCCCGCGTTGACCCTGATACACCAGATGACTATCACTTTTATGGACATCCGGAGCCCAGGAACGACCGGACGTCCGCAACCTTCTGGATGACCGGAACCCCCTAACCCGAGCAGAATTTATGGATTTCCGAGCCCTCCGGACGTCCGCCCCCTAGACATCCGTCCTTTTACGGACGTCCGTAACCTGTAGATATTGACTTCGGCTGAATTTTTTTCTGCCATAACTAATTCATCCGAACTCCGATTTTGACGTTCTTTAGCCCGTTTTGAAGCTCTTGACATCCCCCTTCCCACAAAAATACCACCAACATCTTTTGACTCCATCATATTTTGTGAACTTTGGCATCTTTGCCTAGGGCTTCCACCACATCATCTGCTACACCACCACCGACTACCGCAACCTAACCCATTGTGATCCATATCGCATTAGTGGTTGCTTGAGTAGTGATTTGAGTCTCCTAAGGTGTTTCGGTTACTTAGAGATGGTTGCTTATTCATCAACCACCACCACTACCACATAGGCTTACCCACCATACACTCCCGCCACCCCAACTTAACCCAATTTTGTTTGAGTTGTGAGTTGTATCTCCTAAGGTGTTTCGGCTACTTAGGGACGGTGACCTTCAACTCCGACTCACATAACCCCATAACCTCCACTTCCGCATTACCTACTCGCATAACCCATCATTGCATTTGCGCAATCCCTTTGAGCTTCCGCCACCACCACCGCATTCCCGCTACGACCATTTGACATTTGAGATTTTGAGTTTGCGGTTTTCCGTTTCCTAAGATGTTTCGGATACTTAGGGATGAGTCTCCATCATCTTGGTATCTACATCAAGAACACCACCACTCATCATCGCCAAGGACAGTAACCACCATATCATCTTGGTATCATGGTATCCCTCCATTGTATATTCCATTGTCATTGCATTGATAATCCCTAGCCTATTTTGCATTACGTGCCTATCGAGACTAGCCATTTGAGTATTGCCAGCAACATTACTTGTGCACATTAGTGATCTACACCTTCCATTGCATACCTACCATATCATATTGGTACCATATCATATCGTGTGCCTAAAGTTTGTTCCCGTATATACCCAATTGCTATATTGGTTTGTGCATTTCGCATTGTGGCCATATACAAAAAAAAAGAATAAAGCTTTTAAGCAAAAGAGAAAGAGCAAAGAAGCTTGTAAGCAATAGCTATAGCATCATAACAAATTGCATATAAGACTGTCATATTCGATCATCTTGGATCATACCACCGGAACTTCATACATAGCATACTTGGGATAGAAAGTTGATACATTTTGCATATCCTAGGTTGTGCACAAGTGTCGTATCCGCCTATGGAGCAATCGTGCTAGCGTCTCTCTTGAGTTGTGCAACACGAGAATTTTTCGTGGATTCCACATTTTGTGCTCTTTCCTTGGTTGCACGACCCCATGTATATATCCGTGTGTGTGTTTCCGTGTACCACACATTGCTATTGGTCTACTTGTTTCACTTGCGAATTTGTGAATCTCTTTCAACTTTATTGACTCTTGCTAAAATTTTACATTAAATTTTTGTGCCACTATCCTCACTGAGCTACTCCATAAGCTTTAGTTTGTAGGTGTGAGTGAACAAGTCCGGTACCAATTCCACTATTCTTTAATCTCACATTGAGTGAAACGGGATACATCTTCAACTTTGGGAGAAGGTAACTTGGTATTGTTTATCTCATTTCCTACTCACCTCTACTCGAGTCTTGTGATGGATAGGCAAGGCATTTCATATTCGGTCTACAACAACAATGACGAGTTCGATGCCATGAACAACTCCAACGAAGCCAAGATACAAGCTCAAATGGAGGAGGTCAAAGCCCTCATCAAGTCCTACAAGCGGTCTTCCTCATCTCCGAGAAGACGCTCAAGAGCACATGTCTCTGAGATACCATCTCCGGAAAAATCACATCGGCATCGACACCATCACCAACAAGGACGTGAAGGTCAAGAGCTCAACACCAACAACCGCTCAACGACTTCACCATCTCCTTTGGCATCTTTGTCAAGCGTCTTCAAGGTATATTCGCCTACGGACATACGGCATCTTCACCCACAAGCACCTCAAGAGAAGCTCCCCAAGCTCAAGTCCTCGACTTCCACGAGCTGCTACGACCTCGGCATCGACCACGCGATTCCTTTCTATGGGACTCAAGAACCTGAGGAGTATCTCGAGTGGGAGCATTTGATGGACGACTACCTCAAGCTACATCAAGTTCCTCCCGAAGATCAAGTGAAGTGCGCCACAAGGAACTTCCATGACTACGCGTCCACATGGTGGCTTCACACACCTTCGGAGACCTGCAACATGAGTTGTCCCAAGATGAAGAGAGCTTTGCAGCGTGAGTTCGTGCCTCCAACCTACATGGAACAACTTCTATGCCAATTGGAGAACACCACCCAAGGATCCAAGTCCATCGATGCGTACTTCAAGGAGATGAAGAAAGCCTTGTGACGAGCAGGCATGGACGACCCCATTTCGATGAAGTTCCACTTCATGATGGGATTGCACAACGACATCTCCAAGATGATCTTTATCGAGAACTACAAGTCCCTCGAGGACAACTACATTGGTGCTCTCAAGGCGGAACAAGAACTCATGAAGGCCAAGGCTTCTCGACCCCAAGCACACTTCTCTAAGACCAAGCTCCAAGACGATGAGCATGAGGCTAGTACCACCATGATGTCCAAGCCCGACGAGCTCCAAGACGATGCTCCCAAGTTCGACTTCACCGCCATACCTCTTTGTGGCATTGACGATGCCGAGTCTACCATGACTCTTTTTAAAGATGCTGCGGCGACGAGTACGACTACGGAGACCCTCAAGGACCAAGCTTTGGAGGCATGCGACATGGTGATGAGAACGGAAGATGCTTCCATCTTAGGAGGCGAGAGTAATGATGTGCCATCTTCGGCCTTCATCCACGGCGATGACAACGAGATGGTTGAGCATGGGATTTTCCCTTCGACCATGGTGACATATGATGACTTGAGTGACTTTAGCCACCATATTGAGAGCGAGAGTGACTTCACCACTAGCCCCGTATATGATGTGTTGCAACAATTCCCATGTGAGGAGTGCCACAACCCCCACTGATAGAGGCAAAGGTGTCCCGTCTTTCGATGAGATGATGGATATCGCTTTGGTGGAAGTCGACTTTGACGATCCGACTACGAACGTGCGAGGACGTCGCGCCTTAGCAATCGCTAAACCAACTCCGAGAGGTTATTGACCACGCCGGAGCACGATCAACCTGACCACGAGGGTCTGTTTCCTGCGAGCAAACGAAGAACAAGCAAGAAACTAAGATTGCAATCTGGATATTGCGAATATAAGATGAAAGCTTTATTGATCAAGGTGGGGTTCTGTGACGCCTTTGTCTGGTCGTTGAACACAAACGAAGTACGCGAAGTTGCAACTATGGCGAACTTTTAGTCTAAACAAAACCCAAAGTCTAAACGATGCCCTAAGGGCTGTATATATGGAGGAAGAGGGGGGAATTTCGTGGCCCTTGGTGGAGGGGTCCGAAATCAACCCTATCTCTTGTTTCCCCACACATACGGACTCTAAAAATAGCCTATACTTATGTATTTCGAAATTACATGGGCCTGGCCCAAAAATAAGGTGACGCAGCACCTAAAATAGCCTCGGGACGAAATTTATGAAGTGGCATCTTGTATATTTCGTCCAAGGCTTCATGCACCCATTATGGTGGCTTCAAAGTCCTGAAATCATCACTTGTAACTCCGTTCTTGTTCCCCTTGCGCATGCCATCATCTCCATGCTTGTTCTTGCTCCAATGTTCATCCTTCTCCAAGCTAGGCCCTTCATTTGTAAGCAAAACAAATGTATCCAATTTAGGCAGCATCATATTCTCATGAACATTAGAATCATTACCAAGAAACGAAAGTACCTGGTAATTTAGTTGGCGTGCACGAGCTCTAGTAATTGGTCCAGTATGTATAGCAGCAGGGGCTGTGGGTGTAACAATTGTATTGATGTCCTCATCACTTGTGCTTCTAATGCTTATGTGCAAGAGATGAGAACCATCATGATGGATGATGTGTTTATCTACCATGTGCATACATTCTTTTCTTTGTTTTGTGCATGTGTAGGAAACTTGGACTTCGTGTCAACTTCCACGTCACGTGAGTTGACAATCTGAGCTCTTGAGAGTGAACCACCTCCTACTATGATGGTTCTACATCGCATTTTCTTGTACTTCAGCATTGTGAAGGACGCACAAGGACATGCTTTCAAGGTGATATCCTTCTCTTTTGAGAACCCCCAAACCATGAGCATGGATATTATGGATCATACTACTTGTGTTGCTTTCCCCATGAGACTTATTATTCATCTTGGACCACTTGATTGCACACTTGTTAGAGATCTTGCTTTGACTTGTCATTTTCACCATTCCATGCATCATGATATATATGCCTTGTGTGTTGCATCCAATTCTTGGATTATTTTCTCCTCCCATATGTTTGGTTGCAACAATGTCATCACTTCACATATGCCATGTCCCATTAATTGCTACATGCTTGCCTTGATTGCCTCACACATGATGAACAATTGCTCTTTCTATTGTGTTGAGTGACACACGATATTCACTACACCCAATGCACATTATGATTGGATTGTCTTGCACTTGACCCATGTGTTTAGACACTTCATTTTATTTGGTGTTATGAATGCTTCTTATGCCTACCATAAACCTTTCATTGAGCGCTTTGTGCATGCTTGCTATGAACTTGAGGTAGATGCTTCTTCTCTTGTCACACATATTTGCATCACTACCTCACATTCACCTGCTTGTCCCCATGATTTCTTTGCTTGTGCTCCATTTATGTGCTTACATGCCATGTCACTATCCTTTGTCAAACCATATGATTTGCATGATGAAACCACTTGTTTGGTGAATCACCTCTTGAATGCTTGGTTTTGCACTAACGCTAACCACATTTATTTTTCCAAGTGTTTGTTGTCCTTTCTCATTTTGAAGGAATCACTAGACCGTGCGACATTGGAGAGTGCCCACTTAAAGCTTGAAGATGATGACTACTTGGTGAACGTCCACTTCTACACGGTGAAGCCGTCTCTTTTCCATGGTGCTTTGGTTTTCGATCTGAGGTCAGATCTTTCCCAAGGGAGGGGAGATGATGCGGAGCATCCTATCACTACTAGGGAAAACCTTATACACATAATCTTAGCAGCAGCGCAGCATAAAAACAGGCGCTGCTGCTAAGTAGTAGCAGCGCGGCTACGGAAAGCTCGCTACTAGTGCAAACTTAGCAGTAGCGCGTGACGCTTAAACCGCGCTGCTACAAAAATCCACCGACAGTACACAACGACATAAGTTTACCAGTAGCTCGGTGCCAGGGAGCGCGCTGCTGCTAATGGCATAGGAGCAGCGCGCTTTTTTGTCACCTCGCTGCTGCTAATTTTGAAAATGTGCACAGGTTTGGCTCGTTTAGCAGTAGCGCGTGACAGGAAAGCGCGCTGTTGCTACGCTCTTAGCAGCAGCGCGTTTTCTCTCCCGCGCTACTGCTAAGACGCAGGACCCACCACCTTTCCACCTCCCCCTCCCCATCTCCTCTCCTCCCTTTCCCCTACCCTCCCACATCCTCCCTCTCTCACTCTTCTTCTTCCTCAATACTTCTCCCCCCATTACTCTCCCTCTTCTACCTACCTTTCTCTCTCTTCATTACTCCTAGCTATAACTACACCACCTCCATTAATTCATCTCCTTTCTCTTTTTCCTCCCCCCTCCACTAGTTGAAGTTGTCTCCTCCCAAATTAGCTAGCTAGGTAGATGTAGCATTTAGTTAAGTGACCTATTTGCCCCCTAACTAGATCTTTCTTTGTCAAGAAGAGCTTTGTGCACTTTTGACCTCCCTACATCATCATCTCCACCGTGTGCTCGATCTCGAGATAAAGGTGTGATTAATATTTCATGCTTTTGCAAAATGGAAATATGTTTATGCATGTGTGTGTGATATTTTTATGGAAATTGTGTGTGTGGCATGAGTTGACGCCAAATTGTGCATTTGAGTTGCCTATGTTTTGCCGAAATGTCGATTTATTTCCGTTTCGGCGAATTCCGGGCAAACTCTAGATCTATATAATGTCCTACTTTTAAGGAAGGTCATGCCGAATTTTTGTATGACTTTGATGAATGCACGTATTTTTATAATCAATTTGTTTATTATTACCGTGCAGAGTTCACGATGGTCAGTGGAACGATGGTGGACAGGTGGTTGCGGTCGGCGGTGCAGGACATGAAGGAAAATAACCTGACAAAGGTTTTATGTCCGTGTCGAAAATGCAAAGGAATAGTTTGGCTTGACCCCCATGTCGATGGTCGTGTCAAAGCGCACCTGCTCATGACTGGTTTCATGGATGGCTATACTCGGTGGATAACTGAACATGAGGATGACGATGTTGAGGATGCCGACGGGGCAGGCAATGATGACACGGGGCAAGACGAAGAGATGATCGATAATGGCGGCGGGGAAGAGGCCGGACATGGCAGCGGAGAAGGGGCCGGACATGGCGGCGGAGAGAACAACATGGACTCCACGTAGCAGAGTTCGTCGGTACTAAGTTCAATCGTGCGGGACCCTCATGTTCAAGCATTGCTTCGCAAGGAGACGAGTACTGAGAGAGCTGCTTCTAGAGAGGAGGCTAAGCTGGAGCAACTGGTGGTAGACTCAACCACTCCATTGTATGATGGTTGCAATCCTGAGGTAACCCGCTTGAGTTTCACGCTCCAAGTGCTGAAGACGAAGGCTAAAAACAAATGGACCAACACTAGCCTCGATGAGCATCTCAAGTACCTAAAGGATGTTCTTCCCGAGGGTAATCTATGTCTTAGTAGTGTTGATGAGGCCAAGAAGATCGTGTGCCCTCTTGATCTGACACACGTTAGATACCATGCATGCATCAACGATTGCATAATTTATCGGAAGGAGCACGCGGAAAAAAACAAGTTGTCCGGTGTGCAATGCTTCTCGATACAAGAAGGCCAGGAAGAAATGTCCCCAGAAAGTGGTATGGTACTTACCGATCACTCCCCGTCTCAAGAGGTATTTTGTAGATCCCAAGGAAGCAAAGCTAATGCGCTGGCACGCCGAGAGGAAGAAGCCCTGCGATGGAGATGATCCGAAGCTGAGACACATCAAGGATGTAAGCCAGTGGAGAGCGTTGAACAGCTTCTATCGGTATTTTGAATGTGATGCAAGGAACATCGTGCTCGGCGCGTGTACCGATGGCATGAATCCGTTTGGCAACTAGAGCACCAACCATAGCACATGGCCCGTGTTTGTATGGATGTACAACCTCCCCCCTCGTTGTGCATGAAATCGAAGTACATTCACATGAGCATGCTTATTCAAGGGCCGAAACAACCAGGAAATAATATTAATTTGTATCTGGGGCTACTTCAGGAGGAGTTAGACACGTTATGGAAAACACCGGCCAAGACATGGGACGCCAGCAAAGGCGAGTATTTCAACATGAGAGCCGCGCTGATCACGACAGTGCATGACTATCTTGGTTACGGATATGTGGCAGGCCAGGTGTGCCATGGATATTGCGGATGCACGCGGTGCATGGATGATACGACGTCTCAGCAGGTAACGTCAAGGAAAGATGGCGGGTCTGGGAAAATCGTGTACATGGGGCATCGAAGATGGCTCGAACAGGACAACCCGTGGAGAAACCGTGGAGATCTATTCAATGGTCACGCTGAGCATCGAGGACCTCCACGTAAGCGGAGCGATGCCGAAATCGATGAGCTATTGAAAAACTGGAAGGAGTGCCCCGCGCCGGGAAAGACGATGAGAAAGGCGCCGGAGCCGCTGCTGAAGGTATGGAAGACGAGGTCTGTGTTCTGGGACTTGGAGTACTGGCACAAACTCGATACACCTCATTGCCTTGATCAAATGCATATCTGTAAGAATGTCCTTGAGAGCTTGCTCGCAACACTGATGAACATGCCTGATAAGACCAAGGATGGGCCGAAGGCAAGAAAAGACTTGCAAGATTTGGAAATCAGGGAAGATCTGCACATGCCGCCACGTAAAATGTCAGACGAGACAGAGACGGAGACAGAGGCACAGGAGAAGAAGGGCAAGAAAATAAAGAATGAGGATTATTGCCCCCCTTCTTGCTTCACCTTAAGTCAGGCTGAGATCAATCAATTCTTTAAGTGCCTTACCGGAGTCAAAGTTAGTTCCGGTTAATGTGGCAAGATAAGTAGACATCTAGACACGGACAAGAAAAGGTTCAGCGGGATGAAGTCTCATGACTGTCATGTGATGATGACGCAGATATTACCTGTTGCCCTTAGAGGGATAATGGACAAGCACGTCCATGACACACTTATTGGTCTCTGCAACTTTTTCGACGTCATCTCTCGAAAGTCGATCAGTGTGAAGTAGCTCCGAAGGCTACAGGAAGAGATTGTTGTGATACTGAATGAGCTTGAGATGTACTTCCCGCCCGCGTTCTTTGACGTGATGGTGCATCTGTGTGTCCATATTGTGGATGACATAATAGACCTGGGGCCGTCATTCCTGCACAACATGATGCCGTTTGAGAGGATGAATAGGATCATCAAAGGATTCGTTCGTAACATGTCCCGTCCGGATGGAAGCATCGTCCAGGGCTATTTGACACAAGAGTGCATCTCTTTCTGTGAGAATTTTCTATATGGCGCAGACCAGCCGCCTGGTGTTAGTGTTGGTTTGCCCGTTAACAAGCACGATGGGAGGCTCGAAGGAGAAGGTCACTGCAACGGTCACAGGGAACTGCACGTGGCATACTCAGATCGACGCAGCGACTTTGACAGAGCAAACTTGGTAGTGCTACAACACCTAGACGAGGTAGATCCTTTCGTGGCACTGCACAAAGAAATTATTGCAAAGAAGTATCGTGACCGGGGGGTATGCAGGACGGACGCTGAAGTTACTAGAGAGCACAACTCCACTTTCCTGCATTGGTTCAAAGAGCATATTATTGCTAATCCCCCGGAGGAGGGCTCTAAGGACGGATTGCTCATATATGCCTTAGCACATGGCCCCTCGCCCAACCTCGTAACCTATCAGGCATATGATATCAACGGATACACATTCTACACGGAGGCCAAAGATATGGACAGTGATGAATATCAGAACTCAGGGGTGACGATGGAATGCATGACCGGCAGCGACAACGGCGCAACTGAACGATTTTATGGAAGGGTCGAGGAGATCTGGGAGCTTTACTACTCTGGACTGCACAACACAACGATGTTCCGTGTTAGATGGGCTAAGAATGTCAAAAGAGAAAGCCGGATTTTCACTACCATGACTATACCTGACGCCAAGAGCGCTACCGTGAACGCTATCGCAAAAAACGAGCCATGGGTACATGCTAAGCACGTGACACAATGCTTCTTCATAACCGACCCATGCAATCCCAGTCGTGTTGTCGTGAGGAAAGGCAAAAGAAACATCATTGGAATGGATGGAGTCGCCAACGAGGAAGACTATGATCAGTACGGCAACCCAATGAGGGAAGATGACGATGACGATGAAGTATACGTCAAAAGAAGAATCAATACTACATTACCAAAGAAAAATCGTACTCCATGGAAAAGGCAAAGTCACAATGAGAGGCTCAATTATTCTTCGACGAACAAGAAGGGAAAGGAGCTGACTCAAAAACGAAAACGTCAGCGCTGAGGAATCGGTATATATATATATATATATATATATATATATATATATATATATATGTTCCTATTTTGTATACACACTTAGCCATTATTATGCAAGGGTCCGATGATGTAATATATATGTTCCTATTATGCTGAGGAAAAGAAAAAAGGGAAACTGGTTATAGCAGCAGCGCTTTAGTGAAAAAGAGCTACAGCTAGTCAAGGTAGCAGTAGCGGTTTCTGCAG